>NW_019384792.1:361969-380330 GCF_000671375.1 Centruroides sculpturatus | reverse complement strand
AAAATATTAATTTAAAATATAATAAATTATAAAATAAATTTCTGAATGAAGAATTTTAGTAAAAGATTGAAATATTTGTAAATATATTTCAATTATTCACCTGTAAAAATTCAGAATTTAAGAACTTGATTTGTTCTTTGAGAGAAAACAGTTTATATTTTTTCACAACCTTTTGTACTTCACATCCCATGGAACACTCAACACATAAATAAAAAATGAAGCATAAAATGAAAATACTTTAAATTCATAATTTTATACAAGAAGTTTTAATGCACATTAACATGCCTCATTAGTTTGTAGACTCAATAACTTTAAAATCAATTCAACAATGTTTATATTTAATCATAATATGTAAATATATATATATATCTTTACATATTATGATTTTATGTATATATGTATACGTTTTTGTAAATTCACAAAAATATTTACATTATTTTCTAAAAGTTCTTATAAAAATACACAAAATTAAACGATTAAAACTCACTTTCTTTGTCACAATCAACTTTTCCCAATAAAAGTTTTCCTTGTTCCTTAAAAGAAATAAAATTATTATAAGTCTAGTCTTCTTTGTCATCATTGACTCCATCTAATACTCATACATCAAAACATTACTCTTATTAAAGGAGTCAGTTTTATTTGAGAGTTAAATGGTTGCGAAAATGCTGGTTAGAACATACTTTCAATTTTGGATGTACAAGTAGTTGCATGACACAGTTTTAAAAGGAATTTTTATTTTTTTAAATCTTAATTAAAATATGGACTCCTTTAATTAGTATAGCATTTTGATGCTATAAAAGTAAGTTATAAATTTTTGTTATAAAAGTTTATTTATTTAATTTTATATATTGTAATCATTTATTGAATTGAAACCAGGAATTTAACTATTCTAGCTTTTATAAAAATAGCTTCAAACAATATTAAAATTTGATGAATGCAAATATTCACATTCAGTTGGGTTCATTCCCAAACTATAAATAAATAATACATTAATATATCCTCTATTAGCTTGTCAGATCCAATATTTGACTGTAAATTTTGTTGCTAAATATCTGAAGTATGATATAACAATATTCCAGATTATTTTTAAATGTGATTTATAATACATCTGATTTATCAGTCATTAGACATAACTATAATGTACTTCCAATATTTGAGTGATTATGTATACATGGAAGAAATACTAACTACTCCATCAATGCTTGGCTGCTTTGTTACGCCAATTTATTCCAAAGTTTCTCCTTTATGGTACTGTCATGCAATTTTTCATCATTTGTGTGTACATTTCAGTTACCACCTACTTCACATCATCTCATAAATATTGCTCAAAATAAAAACAGTCATTCTTGAAACACTGCCTTTATTTTCAGTTTCTTCTTGTAAATCATGATGACGTAATCCCCTAATATCCTAGACTTTCTGTACATCAATTTATTTAATCCTCTTTAATCCATCAAATGTGTTTCAGATTTTTCACTCCTTCTTGATTGACTAAAATACACATTCTGTTTTTACATTATTATAATTTCATTAAAAATCTTAACATACCTTTTTTTAATGGATGATGTTATGTAAGAAAAAATTTGTTATTCTTAATCTGTATATAACAGTGACATACTTTATTAAAAAAGAAATGGGCATATTCAGTGCAGCTTTTTTCTTTCAATAGCAACAGTGAAAGTATTAACTAATATGACACAAATGTGAAATTATAAAAATCAAAAGAAGTAAAATTAAACAAAACAAATTATTTCTTTGGAGAAATAACATCTATCAGCCATGATACCAGCAATTATATATATGAGAATTTTTTATAATAATCAATCATGAATACGGCACTGCTAGAACCATGGAAATTCCTTATATTTTGCAAATGTAAAAAAGAAGTGTTAGTTCATTGCGATAAAATATAGCAGGTTGCAGTTATATATTTGGGCTAGCCAAGTATGTTAAGATAATTAATTATAATAATGCAAGGCAAATAAGTAGTGTTGGAAACCCCTTTTAAATACATTCAATTTTGCTAAATTAGCTTATGAGTTTATACAACACCTAAGTAGTATAGCATCACATTTTGCAATAGTTGCTATAGGAATTTTAATATAGTTTTTGTTATTTTATATATTTTACTCCATTTTAAAAAATTGTACATCTTAAGATGTCCTTTAGAGTTTAAATTTTTATATTTGAAAACTGGTTATATCAGTTGTTCCAAACAGAATAGTAAATTTGTAAGTTTAAATTGATGATTAACTCAAACAGTGCCAAAAACATTTCCTAAGTAAATAATCATTTGTATCTGAAAGAAGCAGTTATAGTTTATTTAATTGATTTTTAACCTTTTCTTTTAAATTGATAACTTCAATCTACTTCATTCCAAAACTATAATATATATATATATATAATATATATATAAACATCATAATAAAGAAATTGTTAAAATTCTAACTTCTTCCATCATAAAGTTATAAATATATTTATCCAACTTTATTAACAGAAATTTATTAAAGTTTTCAAATTCTTTAAGTAAAAAAAAAAACACTTGCTTTGAAGTTAAAATATCAGAACTGACACATCACAAATTTATTCTTTAACGAATTGTCTTTGTTATTTGAGAATATTAAATAAAAAATGCACTAAAATTTAAAGTACTCTTGCTCGATGTAATTTTATATATTTTATAGAAGATATGCTCAGTTAAATAATATCCTTGTTATATAATTTTTTAGATTAATATTTTAATCTAAATTAAATTACATTTTGTATATTCAGATATTAAAAACATTGAATTTTTATATTTCCAAAAAAGATATCATCAGAAGCTCTTAAGTGAGAACATTTTCTATTTTGTAAACCTTGTTTAGACAGCTAGGTGGACATGGATAAAGACATGACAACCTGTCACTTTATGATGCCAACATTCAAGATTCCATCAAATCTAGATACTTCTTGCTAATTCCTCACCATCCTCAGTATCCTTCGTAAACTTGATAAATACCATAATGCACATATAAATTAGGAATTCCTATTGCTAGTAGAGAGGAAAAATTTAAAACCTTGCCTTTAGATAAATAACTAAATTTCAGTGCTCTGAAGACTTCATTAATTAAAAACTATTTGGTATTTTAGCTATGATCTGTACTTAACTGTAAAAAGTAGTAAAAAAATATTTTATGATAAATAAAATAATTGTTACAAAACTTAAAATTTCTTTTTTATATAAAATTTATAATTAATTAAAAAAGAAAGTGGCGTTATTTAATCATCATAAAGGAAGCAGACTTCATATCATAATCTCCAAATTCAAGGTCTATATTTTTATTCCTATAAGAT
This sequence comes from Centruroides sculpturatus, assembly GCF_000671375.1. Lineage (NCBI taxonomy): Eukaryota > Metazoa > Arthropoda > Arachnida > Scorpiones > Buthidae > Centruroides > Centruroides sculpturatus. The sequence goes on along the minus strand of NW_019384792.1, from coordinate 376,997 downwards.
AAAAAGAAGTTTATTCTGTTCTCTATACATTATAATCTGTAAAAACATTATTGAATTTCAAATTTTCCACAAATGGTTAACACACACATACACAAATTGATTAATTAAGTTATTTGTTCTGATAAAACTACTTACAGGAAATTCTTGTTTTAATTTATCTGCAGTTTCATCAAACACCGGTGCTAAAATCTGACTAAATTTACACCAGTCTGCATAGAAGTTCAAAAAGACTAGTTCATGATTGCCTAAAAATTGAAGAAAAATGTGTACATATTTTGATGTATTATTGAGTAGTAATAAATAATTAGTAATTACTTCTAAATTACCAGTTAAAACTTAACTTGTTTTATACACATTAATCTATTAGTCTTTCTTCTAAATACAACCATCACTGTTTGTTTTATTTCATTAAATCTCCATTGCTCTTTATTAAACAACATGAACATTATCTTTCATTATATGACTAAGCATTATGACAAAATAATAATGTTTGAAAAAAAAAAACAAAACATGCTTCAAAAAGAAAATGAATGCCACCTAACTAAAATACAAATTAATGTACACTTTCTTATATATAAAAGAAAATTAATATAAAGTAAATTTTATTAGTTTAAAGCAGTAATGAGCAACCTTTTCTGGATGAAGGTTGCAAGGAAGCTTTGTAAACTTCCAATGGACTGCATATAGTTTTACTTATGAAGTTGCAAGCTTTAAACCTGCCAAGTACCAACATACTCCATAACCACTAGTACATCAGATGCTAAAATAATATATGCTAATAATGTGAAAAATAGTTTATTCTCATCCTTTCACCAGTCAAGTTTAGTTTGAATAACTTCCTAATTAGTGTTCCAAAATGGCATCAAATGAGAACAGGAAAGTAAAATTAATTGTTTAAACCTCAGAACCACATACTAGAAACTCACAGGCTGCATGTAACCCAGAAACTGAAAATTGCTCACAAGTGATTTAAAGGCTCGTTTATAGTCCAATTATAAAGTAAAGCCTCAAATTTTAGTTCTCACCAGAGAAATAAAGACCTAGTGTCATTCATAATCAAAATCTGAGTAAATCTAACTAGATAATATAATAATATTGATGCCAAACTTCAAAGACGAATGTTTTTGGATTTTAGAGTTGTTTCTACACCAGAATTCTTATTATAAACTACACAAAACAGGAGTATAGTAGCTCCTTGTTATAATGCACATGTAAGGAGACAAACCAAATAAATGATATATCAGATGACACGACAACCAATAGATCTATCAACTATTTTGTCTATTTCCAATCTCCACACAGACTTGCTTTTTTGTGAGTTATATTTTGTACACTGCTAGTTTCAATGCCAATTTTTGGAATAAAGTAATATTTCTTTGTCAGTAGAAATTCAATGCCAAGCAATATTTTAAAAATTATTGGCTAAAGCACTTTCATATTTGAAGACAAAATAACAACGATCTATCCAAACAAGTGACACAATGAGATATGATATAATAAGGAACTACTGTAATATATTTTAATGACAATGTAGTCAAAACTTACATTACAAAAAAAATCCAACTTTCTATGATAAATATTAGATTACAAAGATAATAAATATATAATACTAAGTCAATAGTTAATAATAATGGAAATGGTGTAATGTCAAGCACTGCTTGGTTTACACAGCAAACTTAAAATTCTCTAAGCACCAGACTACAGTTAGAGTGATAAATTCAGATATGATTAATCAACCTTTATAAGAAATACTTCAAACTCCACAAATTTTAATATTAATGTAAATAAAATTGATTTGATAGGTTACTTTAAGAGAAATTTAACAAAAAAATCTAATCAAAGTTAAAAACTATTAAATAAAGTAGATTTTACAATATTTAATACTAATAGATTAAATCCATAACAGTTGCCACTCTTAAAATTCAATTATATTTACCAACATGCCTATCAAAGTTTTCTGAAGTAAGAGCTACGGATCCACCCTCAGCAGAAGTCCAAAGGCACACCTGAAATATAAAATTCACTTTTGTTAATGAGAACATATTAAATAGCTTTTTATAATATTTTTATGTTTTCTAATGTAATTCTTAAGGAGAAATATTTAGTAAGATTCACACAAGTGCAATTAAAATTTTGTGTTTGACAAAGTAATTTTTTATTCTCTGAATTAACAGCAACTTTATCAATTTCAGAATGTTGTGCAATAATTTCTGTGAAGACTTCCTTCATATTACTCTGAATAAATGAAGACTTATGTAAGTTATCGTACAGAATCATTATAATTCAGAGGGTGCATTCTGTAAACAAACAACTACAAGTAATCACTAGTGTAACAAATTTCTGGCTTTATATTATATGGTGATATTAACCAGAATTTTTTACTTATTAATGTGAAATTAACTAAAATAATGAAGAAATTTAAATATTATAATAGTTCTTTTATATATTAACAGAAAATTTTATATACAATGCATTAAAATTCAAGTAAACTATAAATATCATATATAAACCATAACTTTTCTCAGATTAGATGCATACAATTAAGGCTCTTTTCTATTCTATGTGATAATGTGAAGTACATTTGAGATCAATATTTTCTTCCAGCTATTTCCACATTATTAACTAAAGTAATAAAAATTAAATTTATTGTAAGATAGTAGTATTCTTACTCATTTGTGCCATGTTATTTAATAGTATTTTTTTATAGTCTAAAAATATTTTATAAAACTCCAGCTGTTTATATATATAACTATATAAACAGATGGCTACAAGTCACAAATCTGTACACACAAAATGAGTGAGTCATCATATAATATATTCATTTTATGAGATGAATCAGAACTCTGAATAATATTGTATCAAAATGCAATTGATTAGTTTCATTCATTCATTTAAATTTTAATTCAGAGACTTAATCTGTTATATTAAGAAAGTCTTCTAGGGTGAATCAAAAACAGTAGAGTCACATTTCTAAAATGAACTTCAAAGATATACAAGGTTAGTGTAACATATTTGTATTTACAGTTCAGGTTTTACAACAGGAAGTTTTTGTTTTGTATTCTATTTTTTTATCAATGAAATTATGTCAACAAGCTTGCCATTTTCAAACTAACAATTGAAAAAAAGTTGATTAATTTTCCGTATTATGGGTTTTTCCATAAATTTAACAACAAAAGATAAAACAATAAATTATTACAGTGTAATTTTGAAAGGATATATTGGGCAATTAATGAATTATGAGTATGATAAATTAGACAAAAGTCCCTTTCTTGGTATAAAGGCATCTTGAAAGTCCTTTCTTCAGGCTGCACCAACCTGCTGAAAACATAGTCATTAGTTTATTTGAAATGATGCATATATGTCTTCCATAATGCCTACAGCAGTAACTAATGAAGATCCATTTTTTAAAACAGTCTGTTCCAATCACTGAATTTATTGTATTTAAAACATGAAGATAACCAATTAAGACTCAAACATTTGTCTACACATTGTCTACTTTTGCTGCTGAATTTTTGATTTTTGGTGTGTGTACTTATATACATTAAAAGTTTAATTTTTACAACTACTAGATAAGTTGTATATATCCAACATAAAAGCATTTGGTATTGCAATTCTAAGCTGAAGCATATGTAGTATACCATAATGTACTAAATTTCATATGTGCACTATATTTTAAAAAATGAATAAATCTATAAATTCTTAATTTTATTGATACATTACATGCAAAAGTACAAACAAAGCATACAAATTTTAAATAATTTTGCTATGCAACAGAAAGAATTAGAAGCACTACACTATGTACTACCCAAGAAATCAGTTACATGGATGGTATGGATGATCAGTTTCATGACTGATCATTCATTATCTTATCATACTGTTTAAGTATGTTTAAATTCTAATTCATAGTTAGGCTGGATTCTTACTACCAAATCCAATTCTGATGGTCCAAAATGCCAGTATACAGTTTAGTCAAACTGACAAAAAGATGAGACTATTCAACTATCCATCTGGTGCCAGAGACAAACACTTCACATAACTAAAATATTGTACATATTTCATATGTACAAGTATGTTCCAATCATGGTCAAATTGACAGTAATTTAAGAAAAGCAGCACTTTGTTGAATTTTGCTGTACATTCAAATATGCCAATGAATATAAAATGATCACAATTAGCATGGAGTGATTAATAATTGCTGATTATGCTTGTATATGATGTTACTATAAGCAAAAATATTATCTAGAATAACTGACCTTATTTATTTTTTAATGACTTTATAATATTAATGGAAGTTGTGACATATCATAAGAAAACATGATATTATAGAAACAAAATATCTATGGAGTACTATTGTATTTGTGCTCAGTTCATAGTCACCTGTTTACAAAAGTCTACAATTCTGTCTTCTGCACCATTTTAAAATATATTGTCACAGGAGTTTTATCTTGATATGCTGGTCCAGCAACAGACAGAAAAGTTAAATTAGACAAACAGTCTCTTGTTTGGCATAATGAAAATTGGCATTTCTTCTAGTCACAATGACAGCTATTTGGTTATGAAAACTGATTTCAGCAGTGCTATGCAAATTCAGTTTTATTCTGGTGTTAATAGGTCATCTTTTATACATTTGAAAAGAAAAACAACAACAAAACTGTCAGGATCTGTTTAAAAGCAAATGGAGAAATGTTTTTTATGTATTCATGTAAAAATATCAAGTTATGAAAAATGTCATTGATTCAGTTATTAGTGAATAATCATAAATTCCACTTACAGGGCAACTAATCAGCTCATATCATAACTAAATATGACGTTTTATCTGATCATAACAACAACGACATCTATATATATAACACATTCAACTGTCCATCTGTCCCGTAACCGTTTGAAAACGGACACTAGAGGCGCCCCTATCGTGTATCATATTTCAAACATTCAAATTAACAATTTTAATTCTTATTTAAATTAACAATATAAATTTTTATTATTCATTTTGCCAATAAATTATTATTTGGTCAATATAACAATATAAATAATTCAGTATATTTGTAATAGGAATTTATTATTTCAGGGGCTTATATCTCTCGAAGGGTCGCGAGTAGGGGTATGGCTCCTTTGACTTTATTGTTAATACAGGGGTGTACGGTTTGGGGGTTCGCCACCTCTTCATTCGGAGAGTAAATCTTACCATTGGGACTTTAACGGAACTGTACAGCATATTGATAGGAACAAAAAAGTCAAAGGAACCGTGCCTCATGGAAATTTGTAAATAACGCCCACTAGGGGGCGTCCCGGGCTACTAGTTTAATATATATTAAAAAGAAATAAATACTATTTAATTTTGAATTTTCTTACTTCTGTATGTGTACAGTATTAAGCTGTACACATACAAAAGTAGGAAAATCAAAATTAAATAGTATTTATTTATTTATTTATTATTTACTACAAAAATTAAATTCATACTGATAAACTGTATATAAATAGACATCATTAAATACTTTATAAATCATTAAAAGTATCTGCATTCATTGTGTTTTTATTTATTTAAAAATAAATCTGCAAGTCTAATAAAAACTCAATGTATACAAAAATATATGTTCTTATAGCAAATTTTTTTAAATATTTAGAGCCAAGTGATTCTGAGTCTTGTTAGCTCATGTTCAAGACATAAATTATTCTATAACACAAAACAACAAATGTCCAACATTCAAAATAATAATAGAAATTTAAAAGGTAAATACTGTTTTAAAATTTTGGGTTGAACATCTACTATTGATTTTTTTTGGGACACTATATCCTTATGATGTCACTTCCAGTTATTTGGAATTTTTGTTCTAAAAACATCAAAGTATCCCTATGGCAGTGTTCCACAACATTTTTCTACTCATGGCACACCTATGACTTGAGATGACTCAACACAAAACCAAAATGTTATTCCGCTCAATAACGTATGATATGATATTATTAATAGAATTTTGTAATGACATAAACCTATTATTATTATGTTGAGTTTTGTGAGTTACACTAGGTTGACACCAATGGCTGTGTACTATGCTGGACCAGAGTCAAGGCATAGTAACTTCAAAAAAAGACAAAAATTAAATAAGCACGTCATTGTGTGTCTGTATTCAGTAATTTCCTAACAATATGACATGTATTCAATATAGAGGCCTTCTGTAGTGTGATGTATGCATTTCTATTCAATTTTAATGTTCCCAGGCTTTTGTGTAGTGTTTGTGGTATGACACTTGTACAGGAGAGAACGACAAGTACAATAAGCACCCTTATCCATCCTCCACAGATGCCTTATTTCCTGGGTGAGTTCCGTGTAATTGCTGATTTTTTCACTGAATGCATTTTGTACATTGTGAGTGTTTGCAACGGATGTGTATAATGTATGTGATTTTATTGTGTTTGTCAATGAGTGTGATGTCTGGTCTGTTGTGGTAAATTGTTTTATCTATGATTATGACTGTTGTAGTACAGTTTGTGCATGTTGTTTTCCAATACTCTGTTGAATGTATTTGTAGTATGGTTTGTGGATGTCTAATAATTTGTGTTTCCTTGCAAGCTCTTGATATATTTGCTACTTGATTATGTCTATGTAAAATATGTCTTTGCAACCAGAAGTGATGTGTTGCCATAGTTTCTGGCATAATGTGACATTTTCTACATGTGTCATTTGTGAGTGTTGTATCTTTGAGTATGTGTTTTCTGTAGTTTTTAGTATTTATGACCTGATCCTATATGGCAATCATAAATCCTTCCATCTCCCGAAAGAGGCATCCCCGAGCTAACCAGCTATTTGACACAGTTTTGTCAACAGAATCCTGGGCTAGGTCATAGGGATGTCTGCCATAGAGTGCCTTTTGAACCCATGATTGCTTAAGTGTCTATGCTTTTTATATGTTCTGTCTTGTCCATATGATGCAAATGTAAGTTTAATGGTGATTTTATTTGAGTCTGATAGAGTTATTGCTTTATCTGTGATGTTTCTTGCTTTGTAGAAAAACTCTTGCAGTTTGTAATGAAGGTTTACTATGTCAATCAGGCCACGTCCGCCATCTTTATGCAGAAGAGTTAATCTTTGTGTGGTAGATTTAGGATTATGTTGTTTATGCTTAGTAAGTGTTGTTCTTGTTTTCATTTGGAGTTGCTCAAGATCTGTGTGAGTCCAATGTATAACTCCAAAAGAATAAGTGAGTACTGGACGACATATGTGTTTATTGCTTTAACATCATCTTATTTCATCAGTAAATGAAATACAAGCATAAGAAACACAACTGCAATAAAAATATATAAATAAAACTTGGAATTAATAGAATATGTAAAAGTTCACGTCACACCTTTCACCTTGTGACGGTACACCTGTTGCGGAACACTGCCTTATGGCATACTTAGGGTTACCAGTACCTCAATAAATCAACACACATACTTGAAAAGAAAGCTTGCAATGGACATGCAAATCAAACTTGATGCACACATTTGAATTTGCATGTTTCAGCTTTGGCAGCAGCAAAGCTACACTGTCGGCAATATCAGAGATGTTGCACAGATCCTCAAACTATCCGGCATCTTGACTATCGAATGATAGGGTCATACCAATGTTGAATTTAGGCATTAAAGATTTATATTATGTGTACACCAGCTCTTAAGGATGCCATACTAACATTGATATAGGAGGACCGAACGAAAAGTAGCCAAGCAATTACACAACGATTAAATGTGCATCAAAGTATTGTACTATGCATTCTGCACCACAAGGACTTGTATTCATATCACTTCAAATGAGTGCAAGATATTCCTCAGCATGACTGCCTGTAGGACAGTATGAGCGACTAATACTGCGACATATATCAGATAACACAGGTAGCCCTCGGTTTACACTGCAGTTCCATTCCTACAAAAGCCAGTGCAAATTGAATCGATGTAAAATGAACCCATATTTACAGTGAGGTATAGGGTTAGGTTTTACATAAGTGAAAAATAAGCAAATAAGTTTGTTTATTAATACAATATAATACAAAATATGTATATATTTAATTTTTTAAATGTATTTTATAATGAAATAAAGTGAAATGTTTTTATTAAAAAATCTGAAGAAAAACAAATGACATTTCAAAGTTTTGGATGTCTTACATTTTTTGGAAAAAAGTATCCATCTTTAATTGTTTAGATTTTTGTTTTCTTTCAATAAGAAATTCAGAATATGGTCGAATGAATGCAATGATGCTCCTTTTTACATTTGCACTTCGCTCCCAATTGTTGTCTCCCAACATGACATCTCCTTTATTCTTGTACACATGGGTATGTACACATTTAATCTTTTAATATTTTTATTTATTTTAATATTAATTTAATGTAAATGTATACATACCCAATAATATTAAACAAAATAAATAAATATATTCAATAAAAATCTTTGTTTTAACAAACGTACAACATTGCAGCTCAGTAAATATGTCAACACTGAAACGAAAATCAGTCCAGCATGGGGAAGATTGGGGAATTGCACAGCGAAATGAGAAATTGCACAGCGGTGTTATCGTGAATCGTGTAAATTGAGCCAGTGTAAACCGAGGGCTACATGTACTTTCATCCACAGATCTTTTGAACTAACAGAGCAACACTGGTGTGTGAGGGTGTCTGTAACAGCCTTGTTTAGGCATTGGAAAATCTGTATGCTACATTTTCATGCACATACTACTGGAGTATCTACTGGAATATTTAATGCAGTGTTGTGCACCATATTCTTGAAGTACCAATTCCGTTCTTACCAATCATTTCCTGTATAATAGGAATCTAACAAGTCATGCTAAATGCAACCACTGTCCTACTAAAACCGATAACACCCTCCATAGATTGGACGAACATATCAACTTCAAAAAGATTGAGAAACTCCTTTCAGAAAGTTTGGACATCAAAAACAATGGCATCTAAAAAATTAGCGACTGCCTCGTGCAAATTTGTAAAAAAATAAGTTTATGCACCTTAAAAGACTTTAAGACAAAAAGAGTATCAATATTAGGGAGCACCACTGCTCCATCTGCAACTGAAGTCAGGGCAACGTAGCCACATTGCTGCAGCCAAACTGCAACCGAATCAATCTTCTTCTCAAACATCCGACAGCCAAAAACTACTTAGTTATTTTGCACAATGTCCCGCCAGAATTGTTAGATAACATACCCTTCACATTACAATTTCACTACGACGGAGCACCGGCACATTCTTCGTCGATCGTTCACCAGTAGTCGGACACGGGACATCCTAGTCGGTAGACGGGCCACGCCGACGTGGGACGATCTAGTGGGCGACGTAGTCATGCGAACATAGCCCACCGGACTGCCCTATCCAAATCCCATAGACGACTTTTCACGGGGCACGTCGAGACACTTGGTAGACTCTAAGTAAGATCTAACGACCGTGACAAACATAAATGCCACATCATAACACGTACAAAGAATTATTACTCCAGAGGCAGTCACTCGTTCCTCGGTAAACAAGGGTCATCTCAAACACTCGCGATAAAATAACGTCGCTAGAATTCGACAAGTAACTTCTTTCCGTAAGAGTAATTTCCAATTTCCATCTCCTTATGGGAAGCAACATTGTAAACTTTTTGATGCAAACATCCCCGAAAGGCCACATCAAACAGAAAAACAAATAACACATTTCTGGGTCGATTTTCTAAAAAAAATCGCATTAAGCCACTACGGTACGACCGATTCCGACCACTCCACATATATTTACAGAACATATGAATTACAAAATTCCACTTAGAGAAGCAATTAAAAGAAATTTTCAAAATTACAAAACCAAATTTTGTACGCACACAGTCTAACTAGAAGAAAGAAAAAGACTTTCAAACAGAACAACTAAAGCAAGGTCATTTGTGTCCACGCAAGAAATTTTATTCACAAACACTGCCTGGCAGACGTAAGAGATTTCCGTTAAAACACATTCCGACATTACAACACGTGGCAAGATAAAAAAACACAAAATAACGTCAAACTAGAGGCGGATCCGTTTCTCGGCGATTCCGCCCGTACCCAAACATCTCTCCTGGACAGAGTTTTAAAATATTTAATTAAAATTAAGTATATTTGATCAATTTCTCACCGAATTTTCCAAAAACTTACATTCTAACCACATCTAACTTTAAATCAATGAATAAATCACCATTGTGTACATGTGTAAAGGTGTGTCAGTGTAAGAATGCATCAAAGAGGTACATTTTGAAGGAAATTATCGACACAATAAATAGATAAAGTTGAATTAACAGACTTAATTCATACAATTAAAGAATTTAACCGAAATTGATTAATTTGGGAGGGAAATTTAAGTGAATTTCCTCAAAACAGATTTCAATGTTCAAATGGAAGTTTGTGATGACGTGTCAGTTGATTTTTGTGACGAAAATGAAATAAAGTGACGTTGTGCCAGTTGTATTTTTATATTTAGAGATTTATTTAAGTTTTTCTGATGTAAAATAACAACAAAAATATGGAAATGTGTTAAGACTAATTCTAGGCTCGGTATTTTGCTTCTAAATAAGTGACTTACCGTTAAAATCACAAGATAATACGTCGATATTACAACATTTGTCGCCGTTAACGTCATTCTCGTCGAAAAATAATGAGTTAAACTGTTTTTCTTGATAAACATTTGATTTTTAATACATGACCGAACGCCAAACCACAAACCCGGTAATGCCGTTTACTACCGTCAGGTGGCACGTTAACCTTGCCAACTCGGAATTGTTAAATTTAGGATACCGACGTTTATATTTTTTACAATAAATTTAATTATTTTTTTAAAAAATATTCTGTTGTGTATTAATGAGCGTATCGAATCACTACGAAATAATAATATTACATTTTATGTTAAGTTTGTTTTTTTAATTTTTAACGCGATCAGAGTATATACTGTTTATTACCTAAGCCCGTGCGCGACTATACAGACGCGAGCGAGCGAGAATATGCGGCGAGAAGCGATAAATATTAAACCCTGTCAGATATGTTAGAAAATCAGAAATTCGCTCACGCTAGCGAGATTTCTCGCTTCTCGCTTGAGCATGTTTTCCTTTACGAGAACTATATCGCTCGCGACTAAATTCGCGTCTGAATAGTCAGTACATTACAGTAAATATTCTACAAAACTTCTTTATATTAAAATATCTCGTATCGTATTTATATTACCAACATATTTTTCCTTTCGCTTAAACTTCACACATTAATATAGAGTAAGATTTTAATTTCTTCGAGTTTATGTAATAATACGAGCGAGGTTAAGTATTTATATTTCTTTAATATACTGTAGTTTAAAAAAAAGAAAATATAATACTTTAAATACTTTACATAATACTTTACATTTGAAATAAACACTTTTATTAAAATTAGAAATTACTCTACAATTTACTAGAAAAACAATTACCTAATATGTCGGTACGCATTAATCGTGTTAAAGAAAAATATTTAATTTTTGTTATGCCGGGTTCCACCACCAGGGTGCGTCATGTAGTTTGCACACCGGCAACACTGCCATGTGTTCCTCACTTCTTGTTCCCGCTTTCACGCTATATATTCTGTGAAATAAAACCTCTTTTTGTCTTCCAGTTTGGAGTGTCCTTTATCAAATCGATATTTAAATACATTCGTTACATAAATAACTATATTTAATTAACAATTACAATAAACAAAACTTTTATTACAGTACTGTGAGGCTCCTGATTGCGAAGATAAACGAGCGAGTCTCGAATACGATCCCGAAAAATGTAAAGTTAATTAACACGAGTCGGAGACACCGAACTTCGACACTGGCGCTCATATAAAATAGTTGGAAGTAAGCTCGGTGGAGAAAAGGAGAACGTTTGACAAACAAAAGACGAAGAAAAAATTTTTTAACGTTCTAAAACGTCGGATATCTCGGTTCCATCGACAATTCCGGCCGGAGTCGAAGGATGGTGTCGGATAAACCATCCCGGGCTGACCTTTCTCGCTTCCAGAACCGATTTTTCATCTGGGGACGGAACAGAGACCCCCCCGAATTAGTGAACAATAATTAGATCAATTAAATTATACGAAAATAAATATTTAAACAATAAAATAACGGTAATATATAAGGTGATGATAATAAACAATTTGAAATAAAAGAATAAGTAAACAGTAACAATTGATATCCATTTTATTCAAAATATTTTGTAACTTTTTTATAATTGTTTTCTAAACAAATTGAACTTTGGGATATTTTTTTAATAATTTTTTCAAGATTCCAAATTTTAATGCCTTTAAATATAATTGATTTTTGTCTATTGAATAATTTACGTATTGGCAATAGCAAGTTATTTTTAAATCTATTACAATTATCTCGCATTTGTCGGCATTTTAAACACGGCCTAGATTATAGCAAACGTTCAAATTATAATCGTTAATAATAAATCGTTTAAACAGATAAAGAAATCAAATGATTTCGAATGTTTATGATTTCTATCGATGACGGGATAGTGTAGAGTAGATATTGGACTGAAGACGCGCTTCGTATTCTCTCCATTTTATATAACTCGCATCCTTTAGATTATAAATTAGCTGGCTACTGTCTACTGTAGTTTGGCCAAAATTCGTCAAAGCTGTTTTCTCGCGTATTCGTTTATCGATCTGATATTGTTATTGATTTTAATCGGCGATTTAAACGTTAAATATTTGTCTTTACTTTTAACGACTGACAGTTCAGTGGTAGAAATTTTGGACATTTGTTACGTCAATTTCTATTATAATAATAATCAAGTTAAGTATAATTAACCAATCTTAGTTAATTTTTTAAAAATTTCTTTACGTGTTGTTTTAATACCAACGTCAATAAACAAAATATTTTTTTAGTGTTGCTATGAGATATCGTATGTGCTGGGCATTTTTCTATTTACGTATTTACCCATTGAACTTTAATCTTATAGGACAAATTTTCTACAGTATGAAAATTCCCGGTAGTGCTTATATCTCGTTAGGGATTTTCTACTGAAATTATTGATATAAATATTGAATTATACGTCTACTATTCATATTTTTCATAGATTTTATATTTGATGAGTAATGCTTTTTATAGATTCAGTTCTTATGTAAAGTCATCGTGGCTGATAGAGCAGATGAAGCTAACGACGAATGGAAGACAGAAAATGAATCCGTACGATTCGGCTGGTGTTTTCTCGCGGATGTTTTTCTGGTAAATATTTTTTTTTATATTATTCTACGCGTAAATTTTGATAATGAAACTTATGAATTAATCTATCTCACATAAGTTTAAGAGATTCAAAGCCATTCGACAAAAAAGAAAATTTATAAAATCTAAAATGTGTCATCGTGTAAATGAACTTATATTTTATCCCTATATCATAGACAAGAAAATTACTTAAATTAATTACTTTAAAGGCCGTTAAAAATAAAATACAGAAGTTTGTTAATCCGGCACCGGATAATAAGAAATTTTCTTAATTTTTCATAATGCGGCACCATTTTGGTACCGTAGCTGTCGGATTAACAAACTTCTATCTTAATTTATTGTAATTTTCTTTAGTATTAATTTGTAATAAATGGATGGGTAATACTTTCGCCTACTTATACATTCTTTAGTTTTTCAAGTTGCTAATTTTATCGTAAGTAATAAATGATGTTGTGACGAGATAAATCATATTGAAATCAAATATTTAATGTTCCTCGGAGTGACGTTCATGATGTGATTTTTTAATATTTTTTTATTCAAACAGAAAAAATGGGGAAATAGTTTTTACGATATTCGAAATTCAAATAAATGTATTTGGCATATTATTAGTCACGAAAAATGATTTATTTAACGCTGTAACATAAACAAAAGCTTTGAGTTCAAAAGTATATATGCCAAGTTGCGCTGATTAAGATTTAAAGTAAACAACGACCGAAAAAGGAGTTAGAATGACAAGAATAATCAGGTTTTGTCGTAACGAATAAATGTACTTTTTATACGTTATATAACAGCCTATATGAAGTGACGACGTTGGAAAGATAAGTGAATAAATATTTTTGTATACGTAACTTCTTAGGTCAATGAATGTTTCTCATACGATGACGAAAATGGACTGAAATTCGTATTTTGCTAAAAGAATTAAAACATTTTTACTAAAAACTGCTGCGAGTCTCTCATAAATGTGAGTTTTTTAAACAAATTTCTATTATGTTTGCAACACGAAGAATGTCTGATATCAGTCTTGTATTTATAAAATTTACAGCGAGTCGTCACTTTGCTTTAATATATACTACAATTTATATTAAAGCAAAGTAAGGACTGGCTGAATATTTTAATACAGTAGAGCGTCGTTTATCCGAATCAATTGGGAACTGGGGTTGTTCGGGATAACCGATTATGTACGAAAAAATACATTAACCTATCCCGTGTTGAAATTTTTCTCCGTTGCGTGGCGCTTCGCGTTGAAGTTTCGTCGATGTTAAGCCTAATGTAAACTTTTTAAAATAATAATCGTGGCTATTGTATCGTTAAAAATTATTTTTTTATTTTTTACAAACAAAATAAATATATTGAAAAATATAAAAACAAAAAAAATTTATACTTTAGAAGTTATCTAGTATCAAAAACGTTCGATTCAGCATGACATACAGTCCTCAGAAAAACACCACACAAAAGTGACTCTGCTGCCAGCTAAAACACATACACAAACATAAAAAATATTAGAGTAGCCCGAGATGTAGCCAAAGATTGCAGAGCCACAGCACTAGCGAAAATTTAAATTTGCCGACTGGAATGCTTTCGGATAACCGACGTTTCGGATAACCGACGCTCTACTGTATATTATTTACAACTTTTTCAAAATTAAGATCTATTCTCTTTAATACACCACGATTTTTAAGCTTTAATGTGTAAAAACACGTAAATTAAAATATGCTTACCTTACGTTTGGGCATAGCGTTACAAAACAAACGGTCTTTGGACCCTCCAAATTTTTTTTTTTTTTTTTCAAATCTACACGTTTGGAGACCTCCCGAACCCC
>NW_019384792.1:357928-361733 GCF_000671375.1 Centruroides sculpturatus | reverse complement strand
GTGTTGCCAGCTAAAACACGTAAAAATAATATTAAAGTAGCCAAGACATAGCCAAATATTGTAGCGCCACATCACTAGCGGACATTTGAAATTTGCCAACTAAGACGGTCGGTTAACCGAGGTGTCGGTTAGTCGGGGGCGGATAATCGAGGTTCTACTGTAGTTTCTAATGTCAAAAAACGACCTCCAATAGTTTTTTACTTTTTAAAATTAATATATTTTATTATATATACGTTTAATTAAGTCGGGGGTCGGAAATCGCAATAAAAACGTAATTTTTTAAAAAAATATTTGAATATATACAGCCAGCTACTATTCACCCTACTTTAAACCCTTCGCCTCCTGTAGATTTTATGAGAATGTTCCGCGGAAGACGATACCACTGTTCTCAAGGTCTTCCAGCTGTAAACACAATGACTCATCAGCGTCAGATTTCGCGGAAAGGCGAGACAATGGAGGCTAAATTTTGAAGCTTTCTCTTCAAAATTAACGCATTTCTTTCGTTTTTTTTTCAGTTTTAAGTACTGTATTTTTTTTATGTTTAATTAAAAATTCCTAAACAACAGTTCGAGGAACAAGTGGTTAATAAAAAATTTTGAACTGTAGTGTAAAACAAACTTTGTACGGTTATATAGTAGGTATATAAATTTTTATGAAAACATCCAACATTTTTAATTAATGTGTTACGTTGGATATGATTTGCAAATTTATATACGGTTACAAAACAAAAGAAAAAAATAGCTACTTAATGTTCCTTTCGAAATACGAATTGTAGAGATAAAGTTTCCAACTTGAAAATTTAAAGTAATTTATAAATAAATAACAACGACAATATTTTTATTCGAACTACTGTAATATTGATGAAATACAAATGACAAAACCTGATGGGAAGGTTAGGAGATGTCTATTGTATATACTGTACAGTATGCTGCGTACTGTACGCACTCATAACAGTATGTCTTACTAAATTCGTAAGTCTTTTTCCAATGGATAGTTCGTCTCTCCGATCGATACGATGTACAGTACTTATGTCTTATAGTAAATAAAAAAAATTTTCTGGTTGAAAAAGTATTAAGGACGACTGAAATGTTTTATCTTTATGTTATTATACAGCAAATTTTTAAGATCGTTTTGTAAGAGAAATTTAAATACTGACAAATATTACGTAAGGGAAAACAAATATTTTCGATTGAAAAGCATTATTAGGTCCTAAGAAGTTATCGAACAAAAACATAAAGTATTATTTAAATTTATGGAAGGTTTACATGTTTTAATAAAAAAGTATAAATAATAATACCTCAATACACAACACAGAAAATAAGCATTGACAATTAAATTAAAACATCAGGGATATTTTTACGGCTAGCAAATATTTTAGTGTACAGGANATATATTTTATTATATATACGTTTAATTAAGTCGGGGGTCGGAAATCGCAATAAAAACGTAATTTTTTAAAAAAAATTAAAAAATATACGGCCAGCTACTATTCACCCTACTTTAAATCCTTCGCCTCCTGTAGATTTTATGAGAATGTTTCGCGGTAGACGATACCACTGTTCTCAAGGTCTTCCAGCTGTAAACACAATGACTCATCGGCGTCAGATTTCGCGGAAAGGCGAGACGATGGAGGTTAAATTTTGAAACTTTCTCTTCAAAATTAACTCATTCCTTTCGGTTTTTTTCAGTTTTAAGTACTGTCTTTTTTATGTTTAATTAAAAATTCCTAAACAACAGTTCGAGGAACAAGTGGTTAATTAAAAATTTTGAACTGTAGTGTAAAACAAACTTTGTACGGTTATATAGTAGGTATATAAATTTTTATGAAAACATCCAACATTTTTAATTAATGTGTTACGTTGGATATGATTTGCAAATTTATATACGGTTACAAAACAAAGAAAAAAATAGCTACTTAATGTTCCTTTCGAAATACGAATTGTACAGGTAAAGTTCCCAACTTGAAAATGTAAAGTAATTTATAAATAAATAACAACGACAACATTTTTATTCGAACTACTGTAATATTGATGAAATACAAATGACAAAACCTGATGGGAAGGTTAGGAGATTTCTATTGTATATGTTACCGCTAAAGCTCGAAAGTCGTTAATTTGCAGATTACCTGGCTAATCTGCAGATTAACTAGGGTGATCCGTTAAAGTTGTGAAAATTGTTCCATTTCTCAAATTACCTAGATAATGTGCAGAGTATCTAGGTAATCCGCACATTACCTACTAGACACTCGGTAAAGTGAAAATAAGATCTTTGCCACAAATAAATGTACCACNTAATACGTTTGAACAATCTAAACTCTTGATTTTTGCTCGTCGTTAATGGCGACCGTTGAAACGAAGTTCTAAAAGTTTAATATTAACAATTTTGTTAATGAAATGTTCTTTCCACTGTCGACTGCGCCATATAAGGTTTAGATCGGCGTCGAGTGACAACGTTATGAATTAATAAACGAATATAACGCAACTAATTAATGAATAATTTAATATTTGATGCTTACCAACTTTAACTTGTGGCGATAAGAACAAACAACAGAAAACAACATGGCGAACTGCGGCAACAACAGCGCCGCCACTAATTTAAACAAAATGAGACCTTACATTTTAAATCGTTTGATTTTTTGTATGTTTTTTAATTGGTCGATGATTGATTCTATCAACTAATTTGTCGATTGTTTTATTGTATTAACTCGATTCTTTAGATATCGAAAATTAAATAAAGAACGTTATGTTAATTTAAGCGTACAGAAACGTTGCTGTTGTTCCGGCAAAGATCTTATTTTCACTTTACCGAGTGCCTAGTAGGTAATTTGCAGATTACCTAGATAATCTGCACATTACCTAAGTAATTTGAGAAATAGAACAATTTTAGCAACTTTAACGGATCACCCTAGTTAATCTGCAGATTAGCTAGGTAATGTACACATTAACGACTTTCGAGCTTTAGCGGTAACATATATACTGTACAGTATGCTGCGTACTGTACGCACTCATAACAGTATGTCTTACTAAATTCGTAAGTCTTTTTCCAATGGATAGTTCGTCTCTCCGATCGATACGATGTACAGTACTTATGTCTTATAGTAAATAAAAAAATTTTCTGGTTGAAAAAGTATTAAGGACGACTGAAATGTTTTATCTTTATGTTATTATACAGCAAATTTTTAAGATCGTTTTGTAAGAGAAATTTAAATACTGACAAATATTACGTAAGGGGAAACAAATATTTTCGATTGAAAAGCATTATTAGGTCCTAAGAATTTTTCGAACAAAAACATAAAGTATTATTTAAATTTATGGAAGGTTTACATGTTTTAATAAAAAAAGTATAAATAATAATACCTCAATACACAACACAGAAAATAAGCATTGACAATTAAATTAAAACATCAGGGATATTTTTACGGCTAGCAAATATTTTAGTGTACAGGAGAGGTTTTTGCATACAACATTGTATACAATGGAGTTAACATTTCGAACGTAGTTAGATCCTCTCCTGGACAGAGCAGTTACGTAATGGAAGCATTTGGATTTTCGGACTATTTTTTAAAATAATTTTTAAATATAAAATACTGTACAAGCTTTTAAAAGTTTAAGCCAAAGGAGGTCATACTGACGTTTCGTCAGTATGACCTCCTTTGGCTTAATTAAACTGCATTACAGAAATAACAAAGTACAAGTGATAAATTTTTTAAAAACTTGTATTTTTATTATTTAAAAATTATTTTAAAAAATAGTCCGAAAAGCCAAAGGCTTCCATTACGTAACTGCTCTGTCCAGGAGAGGATCTA
>NW_019384792.1:217383-356490 GCF_000671375.1 Centruroides sculpturatus | reverse complement strand
CGTAAGTCTAATACAGTACTGTAATTTTATACATTTCTTGTGAAAAAAACATTTCTTATTCAACGGCCATAAAAGTTATTTCTATTAATGATGTTTCCAAAGCTCAACGAATTTTTCGCAGAAAAATAACTTATCAGAAAACGCGCCCGCCGTTTGGTGCGCTGCTCCGCGACGAAAACAAGCTCAAGCAATGGCGATGTCGAAGGTGCACACTCGGTAAGTAATCCTACAATTTTTTGTTTATAGCGTAGTTTATACGGATTATTTCCAAAAAAAGTATACGTATTTTGGAAATGTTCAGTCGGATTAGTCTAGAATCGATTAATTTTATGGAAGAAAATCTTTCAAACAGCCGTAGTCCGTAAACTTCACACGTGTCGGGTTGTGATTGGAAGGATTCGTAAGAAATCGGATTCCTAAAGAATGGAACGTATCTATATCTTATAGGGGGGTCGACTGTACATTTCTCAACACGTTTGATACGTGAGTAAGTACACTACACAAACGGGAACATTGGCACCTATTATATTCCACTATTGGCGCGTATTATAAAAATATATTTTGTCTTATAAGATAAAATATTGATAATTAATTTATAATTTTTATGTACTGTAAAGAAAATTTAATTCAAAAACAATTAATATTTATTTGTGTTGAATATTTTATTTCTAGGCAATTCGCTTAAGTAATTCGTCTTTATCAAAATCCAATATTGGACAAATGGTTAGTCTTCTTGCCAACGATATCATCAAATTTTATTACGTAAGTTTGAATTTCTTTTACAAAAAGCAAATAAGTGAAATATTTTATTTTTTCAGTTATCTAATTTAAAATTAAAAAACATTTTTTCCGTTAAATTGCTTAAAAATTAATTAATTATACAGAACACGTTGTATGAATATTGAAGTTATGAAGTTATCTCACATTTGTTTCTGTTATGTAGGAAACACGACTTTTCTTTATTCACACATAAATCGAAACATCCGTAAATATAGAGAATTCAAATAATCGTGAATATTTTTTACTTAATTTAAGAAAAACCAGCAGCGAGTTACCTAACTTTCCCAGAAACATTTGGTGGCGCTATCTGTTATCATATTTTATTTTAAAATTTTTTATATTTTTAACTATTATAAAATGGCCAACAGCTTAATTTTCAGTGAAGGAATGGGTTTTATAAAAAAAAATGTAAATGCTAATAACCAGTAAAGTCGTCATTGAGTCCGACACTACTGGAGATACACACGATTTTCTTTATCTCCCTGCAAAATTTCAGAAATTTTCGACTAAAAGGACGGGAGTTAAGCTTCAAACAGGGTGAACAATCATCCTGTCCCACTTACACTAACAACCATACATACAGAAGAAATTCTCGAAGTTTTTTGCATTTTTTGACGTTTCAAGATCCTCCGATTCCAAAATTGTAAAAATCTTGGGGTCATTTTTTTGAACGATGGTTATTCTTTCCATCTGTCATATGTAACAGCTGGGAAAGTAATAGAAAAAATATAATTTTATATTTGTTTGTCTGCACCGTCAGGGAGAAAGGCGATTTGTACGAAATTTTGTTAGCTAGATGATATTTAATAGGACCAGTTCGACACGATAATGCATTACTTGTATACGAAGGATGTAAATTTAATAAGTATAATTTAATAAAAAGTAAAATACATCACAAATGGATACGAGTCCAATCACCAGGAACAACTATTTCCATTGCAGAGACGACCTTTCTTTAGAGGCTCTGAAGAAAAGGTTGTCTCTGCCATGGAAATAGTTGTTCCTGGTGATTGGACATGGCAAGCAAAATTGGACTCGTATCCAGGTGTATTTTACTTTTTATTAAATTGTAATTCTGCCAGCCCTTTTCTACAAAGAAATTAATAAGTACAATCTAAATTAAATTATAAAATGATTGGGCACGAAATAATTGAACGAATAAACAATCCAAACAATTTGTATTATAGAATAATAATAATTGACTAATTGTTGGAATGCCACATCAAAAAATGGCAGAAGAATTAGATATGTTTGACGTCGAATGTCCTATATGTCGGGATATTTACATCGACACGGTTTCCCTGACTTGCGGCCATCTGTATTGCAAGACGCGTGGCTTGTCGATACGCAGAGTTTGCGTATCGACACATCGTTACGCAAACTCTGCGTAACGATGTGTCGATACGCAAACTCTGAATCGACACATCGTTCAGAGTTTGCGTGATTTTTCTGGCACTCTCGATACGCAAGACGCGTATCGAGAGTGCCAGAAAAATCACGAAACTCTGAACGATGTGTCGATCCCCGGTATGCAAAATTATAAAGAGACGATCGAGTCAAGGAAATAAATAAAATCATGGCCACAAATTACGTCATCTTCCGTTCGTGTGAGAAAACGATTCCTATCCGGACTACGTGAGCACAGGACGGGATGCGAAGAGGCCGCCGAAAATTCCAACAAGAAAACCTCCGTTCGTACGAAAATCATTCGATGTGCTTTGTGCCAAAAGAAGGTCGCACCAAACGGACTCTTAAAGCGCCTAAAAATGAGGAGTGAACGTTCGTTGATCTGTCCGAATTGCGCTTTTAAAAAATGTGCTTCCTTGCTTGCTTGCCTGCTTTCTGGCGGGATAGTTGGGCATGGCTATTTCGCCCCGTGTGTTCGTTTTTCGTCCCGGAAAGTCCACGATTGGTTGGCGTTGGTGGTGGATCATTTGCGGGACTATGTTCGCCCCACAAATGTTACTAAATCGAGATCGTCACGACATCATTCAAAATACTCGTATCAATGAATAATTTTGAATACAAATAACGCTTCGTTTCGGTGAATTAAAATGAAAAATTTCTGCTTTTTGAATCATTAAAATTTGATTTTATTGTTTACGAATAATTTATTTAATTATAACAAAAGATATAAACACCAGACTTTACGTTTCAGATCTTTTATAGATCTGTTCGTAATAACAACATTTTATATTTTAACAATTTCGCGGCAACACAAATAATTTGTTAATTGGCATGGAAACAAAATGGCGAGCTGATTTATCGGTTTGTTCTATTGGAAAACGAAAAAGAATACAACCTTTTAGAAGTTCTAAAAACTTAATTTTATTTCCCGAGTTGTTATGTATCCATAATTAAAGGAAAATATTGGAATCGTGCAATCTGACTCTCCGGATTTGTTGCGAATCTCCGTTTCTTGAGATCTCCCGAATCCAAAAAATCAAGAATACTGGAATAAAATGCCGTAGTATGTGCTGTACGTATTATGTATGCATCTGAGCGTGTGTATGTGTCAGAGGGCATCTATTTCGTTTATGAATGGAGTAAACAGTAAGAAATGAAATACGGCAAGTTATCTTGTATATATAAGGAGTATCGATGCTATTAAATTTTGGTGGTTAAAGGTCGAGGAGTGGGGAGCTAGATGTCGTGTGTCATTTCTCTAGAAGGGCGGGACTTAAAGGAAATTTACTGGATATTGGCATTTACAATATTTTTGAAAACGCGCCACTACCCTTAAAATTAAGCCACTGCTCTTAAAATTAAGTTTGATAATAATTAGTATTAAAAATAACTTTTATATTATTTTCTCGTAACAGACGACGGCAGACAACTTTTAACCTAAATCTAGTGTCATACTGTTTTTTAAACTTGAAAAACTCTTTTAAATAAACACTTATCATAATTCAACAAAATCCCTCTAAGGTCTTTTTTATTAAATTATATATCGTAGCATAATTGAAAATTACTGGACTTTCTAATGGTATCTTTAATTTTCCTTTCGAGGGCTGGGAAGATCGACGCCATTTTCTACAAGATGACCCGTGTACGAAAATACGTCACTCTTGGAAGGATAATGAGACGTTATTACACAGCAATTTAAGAAAATTAATACCCGTTTATCTATATATAAGATTATATACATATATAGCATAGGATAATTATAATAACAAGTAATTAGACATTTCGTAGCGGGTCCTCACCGCTAGAAAATTTACAAGCGATCGTGAGCTGACAAATACCTGAAGTTGTAGATCTTTTGAGAAAGTCGTACACTTGCAGGTTGGAGAGGTGGATTCGTTCCGTAGGAAGATGAAATTGGCATCTGGCTGGTAGGATCTGGTCTTGTCGAGTAGGATGATGATTAGACGGGCGGCAGAGTCGATTGAATCTTCTTGAGTGTAGAGGCTAGTTAAAATACATTTTGTAAACAAAAATTTTATCCGATTCTAAATTTGTGTTTAGTTATTTAATTACTGTACAATACATAATTCTTGGTTTCGTTAATGTTTAATGACTACGAAGTTAATGTTTATACTACTCTGATAGAAGTATTAAGACACAGACACATAAACCTTACAGTATGTCTCTGAGAACCAATATTTATTGTTTTAGAAACAATAAATATTGTTTTTCAGAGCCAAAAAGTGTGTGTGCCATAGTATTTAAAGAATCTAAGTATATATTGAAATATAATAATTGTCATTAAAAATTTGTACGTATAATTTTCTCAATGCAGAATTTGTTTTCCATGGCATACGTCATTGCCAATCCTCTCATAGTCATTGTTACGGTAGCTATATTGTGGCAGTATTTCAAGTGGACAATTCTACCTGGAATATCAGTAGTGTTTGTTTACGTTTCCATACAGTTTTTACTAGGAAAGTTGTACTCGAAACTAAGGTAACTAATTTTTCTAATTTTATAGTAAGAAACGGTATGTTCCATGTTAATAAATGGATAGTTCGTAAGACAGAGAATTTAACAATTATAAATTCACCCAGAAAGTTCAATTTTTATGATAAACACTAGTCTACTATAAATAATAGTTAAACTGTATACTGTAACCTAAGTTTTGCGCTATTAATTTAAATAATGTAGAAACAGCAAAAAAAATTTTCTCACTATTAAATACATCCACTTTTGTATATGTTATTTAGATGTATATATGTATTTACTTCATATAATGAAAATAAATTTATAGAAAAATATTTTCAAATTTTTTTTGAGGATAGATTAAAAACGGTTAAACTGGGAGATGAAAGGTTGAATCTATTAAACGAGATGATTGCTGGTATGAGATTAATTAAAATGTTTACTTGGGAAAAGCCATATGCTTCATTAATTGAAAATACCAGAAAGTAAGTTGTCTTTGAATTCATTATTTTTTAAACGTGTCTTCAGTAGACGTTTACGAAGATTTAAGCTTACTGAAAACTTTTTTTCATGGTTTTAGGAAAGAAGTAAGAAACGTCAAAGCTTCGTTATACATTCGCGGGATATCATTTGCATTGGCATACTCTTCTTCGAAATTGTTCTCCTGTATTACTTTCTTGACGTTTTTCTTCACCGGAGGCCAGTTGACCTCCCAAATGGTATTCGTCAATATGATTCTATCAGTTTGTATCTTCAGAAGCATTTTTTCTACCTTTTCCATGGCGGTCACTCAATTTGCAGAAATTTTTATTTCTCTGAAGAGATTGCAAGTGAGTATCGCTTTTAATCTTTTATTATGTACTTAACGTGTTCAAAGCTTAAGAACGAGAAACATTTGCACACGAATAGAGAGAACTGCGCATGAATGTAGACAAATATGTTAAGAACTGTTTTATTCGATGTCTAACACAGTAGAGGATTTTACAAATCAATGTTATAAAAATAAGTCTAGTGAAAAAGATACAGTAGTTGGACAGATGGAAAATGGAAAGTGCTTACCAATACCCGGGCAATGAGACATCTCACTATGGAATATGTTCATCTAGAACTACGATACATTCCTCACAACGTCGTGACAGGATGACTTCTGGCTATCATCGCTAGCAATTGTGTTCAAAAGCTTTCAACACGTGTGAAATAATTACAGTAGACCCCCATTAAACGGGTTCATATAATTCGGATTCGTATATGACGGCGAAAAAATTGCGACTGTATTCGTATAAACACGCTACAAGAGACTCGTATAATTCGGTAAAACGTCATCGCCGACTCGTGTCGGGACAGGGTTGGTCGAATCTAGATCAATAGCGGATATTGCACAAACCGTTGAGTTTAAACGAGCAGCGGACTTACTAAAAACCATTTATTATTTAATATATTAATCTACGCCAGGACCCCGAGTACCGGTGTCGGCTTTTCCTCATTGGTTAGTGCTCATTTTTCTCTTTTCCTTTGAAAACGGTGCGCAGTCGAGCCCCGAGTCTCCGAGACGTAGTCTCATCCCAAAAATGTTCTTGTCATTTTACTTGTTAAATATAAAACTAGGAAATTTCAGTGATTAATCATTTTAATGAAAATTTTAAAATACATTCTACATGTTTTGATTCAGATCGTAATTACTATTCATTCAGTACTGGCTCCCCTCTTAGTTTCATTATGAGTTTTAAATATGGTTATAACTAAACGTAATCATATAAAACCTTTGATTTTAAGTTAATTATATTTGTTTCAGGAATTTTTACTACTACAAGAGAAAGATAATGGCGCAATTACAATTGAAATGGAAAAACCGAAGCTAATTAGTAATGGGATATGGATGAAGAATATTACTGCTGCATGGAATAAAGTAAGAAGTATTTATTTTTATTTACCTAATTTTAAGCGAGTTTATGCGATTCTGTTAGTCGACAGCATATTTTGTGTGGTATTCTACGTTAGTTACATATTGAGTATACTTAAATACTTATAAAGAAAGATTCACGAATGTTTGATATTGATATACTGTGGTTGGATATGGCGTTGTAATCAAGAAACTTTGTATACGTTGTATGGATAGTGAATAATGGCAAACTGACAAATCAAACGCATTTGTCGTATAACGTCTGCTTATTTCCCTTAGAAAGTGAAAAACTTAATTTACATCCGAACTGAAGCAATTTTTTAAATACTTTATAATGGTAAAAAATCTATGTAATAGCAATGAAGGTTCTTTTAGTTTCACTTGGTTTCGATAGAAGAAGGCAAAACAACACGCGTGTTATATCCAACAAGGGGATTATTTTCGCTAGGATTATTTATGGAAACTGGTGCCTATTTAGGTTTTAGACAGGTAAACCCCGAAAATGTGACTAGCCAGTTAATCAGCCGCGTACAAATAACAATATTTGTAATTTATATGTAATTTCATCTATTTCATTACTATTATCTATTTTATCGAGCAAAACTATTCTAAAATCATTTATTTAAAACTTATTAATGGTTATTTCTTAGTAATGCATTTTATAGCAATTAAATAATTTAATTACCCTCACTATAATTTATAATTGTATTGGTATGGTAACTGCTTGTTATATATAATCAAACGTGGTCACGTTGATAGTAACAAAGAACTTGGCTTTTTGCCTCGCTTGATTAGAACTGTGCTAGTTATTTCGTTGTTTTTTTTTTTGTTTCAAAAACATAAATATTAAAACAATTAGCATAAATTTAAACATAAAAATTAATTTTCTGTATATATGTTTTACAGAATGGGGATCCAACGTTGAAAGGAATATCATTAAATGTAAAGCCGGGAGAATTGTTAGCTGTTGTTGGTTCTGTTGGATCTGGAAAGGTAAGACTTCATTATGGTACGTACTGTACACGTNATTTTTTAAAAACTTGTATTTTTATTATTTAAAAATTATTTTAAAAAATAGTCCGAAAAGTCAAAGGCTTCCATTACGTAACTGCTCTGTCCAGGAGAGGATCTATATTTCCTTATTTAAAAAATCTTAAAATCCCATCATAAATACATTTTAACCAAATGTGTTTAAAGGGCCTTGGTTTAAGCCTTATTATTCCAATTAGCTCTTATATAGATTCCAACTTGTCCGGTGGGTATGATTCTCCTTGAAATGTTTCTTTTCGTGTAAAGGAGCCATTATTGCCTCAGGGTTATCAACATAGAGAAAAATCGGGGCACACCCAACGATTTTTCTCTAAGTTACCCCGAGTTACCCCGTATCAACAACTGCTACATTCATTGTTCTTAGTTCGAGTTACACTACAACTATAAAGCTATGATACTGCTATTAACGATTTTCGTAATAGTAACCGCATACTTTATTAATAAATAATCGATGTCTTTCAGTTGGCTTTTTCCGTTGTTAATAAAAGGGAAGAAAAAATGGCTGCAAGAAGATGATTTGTATGAAACTTCCAGATATCACTCTTCAGAATATCTTGGGAATATTTTACAAAAGTAAGTTTTCATTTAATGTGGTAACTACTAACTCTCTAACGTCAGTAATCCGTTCCAAAAAATCAAACGTTCTGCCCAAAAACGTTAACCCGGAGTTTATTTCCATTATGTTAAATGGGAAAAATTATAAGGACAATCCAATATGCTCAAAATATTATATTTTGTACATCAGATGATTAATATGATTGTTAAAGAACAGTTCTTTTATATACTGTAAAATGTGTAGTATGTTGATGCACAATAAACATTGCATTTACCATATAGCACGGTAAATAATAGGAAGCGATAGAGATTTGCAGTTTTAAAATTCCTCTGGCATCATAATAAATTATAAAATTGGTTGATTATTGTTAAAACGCAGTCAGAAAAGCGTGTTTAGACTTGCTTATAGAGGCTGTTGATAATGGCGCTACGATGACTCTCGAGATGCAAATTCTGTTTGCTGACGTGCGGCGCGTTTTACTTTATGTAATTATCAGTTCAGTTTAATTACTGTCTATCAGGTTACTGGTTAAAATTAAAATTTCTGATAAATTTAATACGTTTTGTTTCGCATTTGTAAATTCAATTTTATAAAAGTTTCGGCACGGAACTTCTTCCTGACTCGGTTGGAGGAAGTTTTGCATTTCCCAAATCAAAGCCTAAATAATACTTTAGAAAAATATCTGAGGTACCTAAATCATCTGAATTTTTTCAGAGAGTGGGACAAAGAATTAGTAAAGAAAAATCCAAATTTACGGAATGCTCTATTAAGATTTATAGGATGGAAATATTTACTATTAAGTCTACTTCCAATTATTCAGGTATCTCATTGATTAAAATAGTTTTGTATTTCACAATATTTTACATCTCATAATTTTAATGTAAAATATTAATTTACATAGGTAATAAATTACTTTTTTCATTTTTAGGAAACTATTTTAACTCCAATTCAAGCCTACTTATTAGGATTATTAGTAAATTATTTTGATCATAGATCGCAAGAGAACCATCTCTCTGGATATTTATCAGCTACAGGATTTTGTGTTCTATCAATGATGTTTGCCTTTACAGGACTGTCACATTTTATTTTATCGGAAGTATTAGGCATGAAGATAAAGATAGCGTTATCTACCGTTATATACGGAAAGGTGAGAATTAATTAAAAACATTAACATGATTAAGATCTATTAAGGGAATCGTATATACAGTCGACCCCCTATAATTACGNGGTTCTTTTAGTTTCACTTGGTTTCGATAGAAGAAGGCAAAACAACACGCGTGTTATATCCAACAAGGGGATTATTTTCGCTAGGATTATTTATGGAAACTGGTGCCTATTTAGGTTTTAGACAGGTAAACCCCGAAAATGTGACTAGCCAGTTAATCAGCCGCGTACAAATAACAATATTTGTAATTTATATGTAATTTCATCTATTTCATTACTATTATCTATTTTATCGAGCAAAACTATTCTAAAATCATTTATTTAAAACTTATTAATGGTTATTTCTTAGTAATGCATTTTATAGCAATTAAATAATTTAATTACCCTCACTATAATTTATAATTGTATTGGTATGGTAACTGCTTGTTATATATAATCAAACGTGGTCACGTTGATAGTAACAAAGAACTTGGCTTTTTGCCTCGCTTGATTAGAACTGTGCTAGTTATTTCGTTGTTTTTTTTTTTGTTTCAAAAACATAAATATTAAAACAATTAGCATAAATTTAAACATAAAAATTAATTTTCTGTATATATGTTTTACAGAATGGGGATCCAACGTTGAAAGGAATATCATTAAATGTAAAGCCGGGAGAATTGTTAGCTGTTGTTGGTTCTGTTGGATCTGGAAAGGTAAGACTTCATTATGGTACGTACTGTACACGTGACAAAATGCATGCCTCGTAAGCTATACAACAGTTTTTATTGGTACGGCTTGGGATCACTGGTTGTGATCAAGCAGAATAAACATCAATATCAAATCATTCTGAACGATCAGATGCTCCCAAAATTCTGGCAACTTTTGGTATTGGTGTTTGTTAGTTTCTAAATGATATTGCAAGCTGCCACGTTTCCCGGTCGACATTGTGCTGATATCAATAATGTGCAACTGATAAATTGGTTCGCGCAGAATCCTGATCCGAACCAAATCCAATACCTCCTGAGAACTTGATCGGGGGATTCGACCAGACCATTACTGTCCAGTTTAGAAGATAATTTGTACAAACCATTATCGGGAAAATGGCAGCAAATTTTAATCGCTGTGTCCAAAACACGGTGAAGCTGTATGCCAAGAGAAATAGCGTGCTTTATATAAATACAAAAAGTGACTCCACCAGAAGCTTTATTAACATTACTTGTTAATACAGTAAAGTTTTTGGTTTGTTGAAAAAAGTGATGACATCATACAACATTGTGTGTGTGAATGTGGATATAGAGTTCTTTCGTTTTAATAGTGGTATTATAATTTAATATAGCAATAGAATTGAATTTACGTTTGAACACATGGAATTAATGATTTATTCTGTTTTATTAGACATCTTTGTTGATGTCAATCTTAAGAGAAATTCCTATTTCTTCCGGAGAATTATCAGTAAAGGGGAAAATTGCGTATGCGTCTCAAGAAGCATGGTTATTCTACGGAACAATTAGAGAAAATATATTGTTCGGCGAGACCTTTCACGAAGAAAAATACAGAAAAATACTGCATATAACGGCACTCGAAAAGGTAAAAGTCTTCTCTACACAAGTTCAATTTTCATTTTTCTGTCGTTTCAAATATTTAACTTCGTAGTTCGAAGTTGGAGCCATTTCAAAAATTTCAAGCATTTTATCTAAAATTTTATTTTTATACGAATATAATATAATTGTGATCTAATTTATTGCAGGATATTAATTTATTCTCCAAAAGAGATCTAACACGCGTGGGCGAAAAAGGAGTGATAATGAGCGGTGGCCAAAAAGCTAGAATCAATCTAGCCAGGTAAGTCAAGTCGCCTACTCAGATATTCAGTAATTTATTAGATATGGACTATTATTATATCGAAGTAGCCTGGAAAGATAGGAATCTACTAGGAATAAAAACATAATTTCTTAATTTTAATAAGTATTTTCATGATATGTTATACATGTTTTCAGAGCATTGTATCTGGATGCAGATATATACATTCTCGACGATCCGCTGAGTGCTGTGGATACTCCAGTAGCGAGTCACATATTCGAAAAGTAAATTGAAGTTTCTTACTAAGAAGTAACTAAACACTCATTTAAATATAACTAATTACTTACAGGTGTATAATGGAATATTTATCCGAAAAGATTTGCATTCTTGTTACCCATCATGTTCATTTCTTAAAATTTGTAAATAAAATTTTAGTACTGAAAGAGGTAAGAAAATTTTACTTAATTTTACGGAAAATAATTTTTTAACTTTTTTAATTACTGTCGAACTTGATTAATTTGAAGCATTGAATAATCAAACTTTTTACCGTTAACGCTTAAAAATTTTGTATTAAATCTATTTGGGTAACGAAACGTAATTTCTATTGCCCTATCACTGGAAAAATATATATATATTACTAAACGTTTTCATCTTCCAGCAAAACGTATAAAAATTCAAACATTGAAGAGATACAGCTATTCAAAGTAAGGCGGGTATGGTACGAAACATCTCTTCAGCATGAGAGACATAGTGCGCAGATTATGGACTGT
Source organism: Centruroides sculpturatus (assembly GCF_000671375.1). NCBI lineage: Eukaryota > Metazoa > Arthropoda > Arachnida > Scorpiones > Buthidae > Centruroides > Centruroides sculpturatus. Next base: position 344,612 of record NW_019384792.1, on the reverse strand, counting down.
ACAGTATTAACCTGTATTATAACCACAATCTGTGACAGTATGGCCTGAGCTGATCTGTTCAAATTTAAATTCTATTTGGTGCATTTCAATTCGAAACGAACTTTTTGAGCCTGAAGCTGGAATAGGATGAATTCCGAAAACGTTTGTGAATTTTTATCTTTTTGCGGAAGCTACAAAGACTTATCGGTTTGAATCTATTCGGGTATTTTCACGAATTTATATATTTTCTTTAATTAATTTTAGGGAAAATGTCAAGCGATAGGCGATTATAATAAAATTATAAACTCGGGAATAAATATGGGAATTTCAGCAAAAGACGAAAGCTCCATCGAAAACGAGAAGGAATTTTCCAGTAAAACTTTTGACCACAAAGAATTAAGTGTTTGTAGCGTTGAAAAGGCTGCTGCTGTTGATGACGCTGTGAGTGATGAAAAGCTTAATATATATTTTTGGTGAAATTTTCTCATGGTTACAAATTTATAAAGCAACGTTAATAATTAGCGTAAATCGATACATTTTTTCATGCTTTTTAGCATGAAAAAAATGTATCGATTTACGCTAATTATTAAAATTAAACGGAGTNGAAAATTCCGTGGACGGACAAGATAACCAATGCACAGGTCTTGCAGTACATGCACACGGACCGGGACCTGATCAAAACCATCATCAGCAGGAAATGCAAATACTCAGGCCACGTTGCTAGGAACTACCAAAAATACCATCTACTGCCACTCATCCTGGAGGGCAGGATTGAAGGCAAGAAACGTCCAGGTAGACCAAAATCGGCCTGGCTAGATAACATCAACACCTGGTTTCACATGACAACAGCACAAGTTCTACACACAGTGATAGACAGAGAACAATATCAAAATGAAGTCGCAAACGCCATTCGGCAGCATTAAAGAAGAAGAATACATCAAAATACTGTTTCCAGATATATAATATATGTAGTTTTCATGATATTTGAGCATGTAAAAACTTACACGAAATTCATTAACCGAGAATAAGCCAGAATCATTAATAATCAGCTAAAAACGAATATTTATTTATAATTGTGTGAGGCTTTGGACAGGTCCGAACCCTGACTAAAATTCGCATTAAAATATATTTTTTTAAAGAAAAAAAAAGAAGCTAGAAATAATTTTTTAATGAAAACACGACTTTTGGCTTTACAGGACATCCCTTAGCCCGAATAAGTCCATTAAATCGAGGTTTTACTGTATTTAAAACTATTTACACGTACTAATTAAGTGATTTTAAATATCCCAGGCTATTGTCATGAATAATTCCTAAGAGTCATAATTTAAAGTCAATAATTAAAGGAAGCTTTCAAAATTGCAGATTTAATATAAATTTAAAGTAATTATTTTCTGTATACAAAAAACAGTGGTCTTTTCAATTTGTTGCTAATGCAATTTTCTAATCTTCTAGGTTTTTTAAATTCTGGGGAAGTTATGAAATTGCATTTTACAAAATTATATACTTATTATCAACTTTGTCTTAGGTAAAAGAAAATGAAAAAACATCAAAAGAAATAAAAGAAAAACGATTTGGATTATATTTGTATAAGGCTTACGTGAATGCGGGAGCGGGATTCTTCTTCAAAATGACGATGATCTTTATGCTGGTTGTATCGCAGGTTGTTTTACAAGGCAGCGATTTTTGGCTGAGTAAATGGTATTGTTTTAAACACTATTCATATTTTTTACTTAATTTATTATTAAATTTTTGAACAAATGAGCAAAGCAAAGGGCCCTTTGCTGGCTCATTTGGTCCCTCGAGGAAGTTGAATCGTCACAAATTTTTATTACAAATGGTCTATACTAGGAACAAGTGGTTTAAGCTGGTGGGGAGAACCACGTAATTATGGAATTGAAACATTTTTATGTGGGATGTTCAAAACATTCTTGATATTCTTACAATTAGTAGTATATTTGATATTTCAATATTACAGAATTATTTTGATAATATTTTCAATCGAAAGTGAATAATTAGATGCAGAATGAGAAAATTTTAATATTTATTACACGTACGAGCATATTCTACGAAATGTTTTAAAATAATATCTATGGGAATAATGGAAAAACAGCGGATAATTGAAATATTTATTTCTTATAAGTCAAAATTCGATTTACCGCCGTCTTTTTCTTTACTTCCGAAATTGGCGTTAATTTGATGTGCCTCAAATAATAAGAATTTTACATAGTAGACCAATATATAATTCTTTGTCTTTAGTATATAGCGAATTATATACTAGTGAGATCTATCGATACGTACAAGTTTGACTTTGAGCGTTTATATGTCGTGTGATTTGGTGATTCGAAATGTTGATAGAGACATTATTTTCAGGATAAAAGACGAAACAGATTATTACGAAAATTTAACAAGAAATTTTAATGATTCTAAAGCCGAATATATCCTGGAAAGTCGTCAAATTAACGTGTACGTTTATTGCGCTCTGATCCTCGCATCCTTCGTCTTTACAGTTATTTCAGTTTCGTTATTCTACGAAATGTCCATCGCCGCATCCATCAATCTTCATAAGAATATGTTCCGTTGCATCATCCGTGTTCCAATATCTTTCTTGGATACGAATCCCATTGGTATGTTAATTAAATTATTTATTGTTTTAATTGTTCGTTCGTAAAATTATGTGAAAAATTAAATCGCAACAGAGATTTTATATCGCTTGCTGGAAAGGATAAAAGGCACCCATTCTGCCAACATTTGAATAATTACATAAATTACTTTGAATGTTGAGCTTATAAACAAATAAGTGATATTTATTATGTAATAGAAGAATTAATTTTATATTTGGTTTACTATTTCATTTTTTTAATATCTGAAAATCAAATATTATAGGAAAGATATTGAACCGATTTTCGAAGGATATTATGAGCGTGGACGAAATGTTATCGTTTGTGTTTCAAGATGTAACACGAGTAAGTTCGGTATACTCTAATCCTTAATGATGAATATATAATTTTTAAGATAAATATTAAGGTAAACCTATTATATTATATTATCTTAAATATACCGTATGTAATAACATATTGTTTAGATTAGTTTTAACAAATTCTTATATGTTACGATTTTGCATAATATTTAAATTATTTAATAAGAATAGTTGTTTTCGAGTTGTTATACTGTATTTTTCTACGCCAAAAGTGCCACAGTGGTGAGTTTTGGTAAAATATTATTATGGGAATTTGTTTTACATGTTTTGAAACGTTACCGTATCCGATTTGTTGCATTTGGACTTCTAAATCTGTAAACAACGTTGCCTAGAAGTACTTTGTTTCCGATTACCCGGTATATAACTTAAAGAATCAATATTTAAAATTTGTTAGAAACAGTAAAACCTGTGCGATTATTCGCTTACAAATGTTATCTAACCGAAGACAGCAAAAAGTATTTATCTTTCGCACCCATTCTTTTTTGGAAGAGAACTTAGCTTCTTTTCCTGGAGGTTTTTATTGTCTCAATACGTGCCGTTGTATACCAATCTCGGATGATCCTTTTAAATAATTTAGCACATTGAGGCAGGAAACAGCTGGATAAAGTTTGTCTACGTTACCTGACATTGTGGTACTGTATTGTGGAAGAAAAGATGAATGCGAAGACTACTGTTTTAATTGAATGTTTTAAAAATCAGTTTATTCTAATAAGTGTTTCTTCCCATCGTGCTTATTTGTAAGACGATACACTTCCGAATAAGCAGTACATTTCATGCACTTATATCTGTGGTAAAAGTCGTTTGTAGAAAATAAAATCTTTCTTATTTATACTTAAATGATTTAGACATTTCTGCGAAAATATTTTTATTATATATAGCAATTTTCTGTTTTAATTAATGCATGTATTTCAGAAAGCTGCCAATCTTCTGAGCATGATCGTCGTTCAAGCTATCATCAGTCCTTATCTACTAATATTTTCTTCGGTCATATCGGTTATATTTTATTTTATATGGACTATCCACAACCGAGTATTAAAAAGCTTAAAACAATTGGAAGGAAAATGTAAGTCTTTCTTATTATTATTATTCATTTCTAAATAAAAACACCACTTATGTAACGGTTTATGTATTGGTAAGGATTTACCGTGGGTATTTCTTATCGGTGAAAAGCTAGTTAAAGCGAAAATCGACATTCCATATTGTTTTAAACTTAAACGTAAATGAGTTAATTAACGTAATTATACTTTGTTACGATTACCTAATCGTTACGAAACTTATATCGATTTTTTCATGCCTAGTTACTTTTCACCCATCTCGTATATGAAAATATAGTTTCAAATTATGTATGTTAACAATATTGAATACGTCAGTATATTAATTTTTAACAAATTATAGTAGTTATATTTGTATATAATATAATTATTATTCTGGCGTAGTACTATTAAATCGATGGAAAAATTTGGTAAATAAATTGTTTTCTCAGCGAGAAGCCCCGTATTTTCTCACCTGAGCGCATCGCTTTACGGAGTAACAACTATCAGAGCTTTCGAGGTGGAAAACAACTTCAAAAATGCATTTAACAATTACCAAGATAAGCACACCGCCACGTGGTTCCTTTACGTGGCCTTAAATGGTTGGATTGCCGTTTGGGGTTATCTAATTTGTTTCTTTAATCTCGTAATTATTGTTGTTATATTGAACGTCGTCATGACCTCAGGTAGATGCACGTATATTTATTTTTTAATTTTATTAAAATCTACTTGGATCTTATTTTTCATTTTTATAGACAATTCAGGAAGCATGGTGGGACTAGCATTAACTTATGCGATATTGATAATAATGAGTTATCCGTGGCTGATTAGACAAGCTTCCGAATTGGATTATCAGGTAGGTTTTATCGTGATGCTATGGAATTTATAAATAATGAACCTAAAACTAGACTTATATCTTTAGAATGTAATAAGATTTATCCTGAAAACATCAAACAAATCAGGTCATTGGTGCATTTTCCAATGATTACAAGTTTTAACGCGTTTTTCTTCTCTTCAAACGTGTCATAGTTGTATTCAAAGGAGCGTAAAGAACAGGTGTATTCAAATCTTGCAGCTCTAAAACGTTTTCCGAATCTGTAATATTGATAATTTATTGTTTACATTGTATACAGTTCGGAGATAGAAAATATTATCTGTGACAAACTTCAAATTTACTGTTTTATTTATTAAATTGTCTTTAGATGAACTCCGTTTCACGCATATTGAATTACAGTAAATTAAAATCGGAAGCGGCGTACGAATCTCCTCCCGATAAACAATTGCCCGCAGAGTGGCCCGATAAAGGAGAAATCGATTTCGATGACGTTTCCTTGCAATATTCCAAGGACAAAAACACGGTTTTAAATAACATAACGTTCCACGTTAACCCGGGAGAAAAAGTAAGATGTTTATTAATTGCATGTTACTGAGCATAAATAAATTTTTGTATATACTTTACAAAGAACAATATTAATCACACTACACCTTAACACTTTTCCAGAACCAGTGTTTGAGGTGTAGCGTGATTAGTATATTTGTTTCCAGTTTTTCCACAAATGCTTACAAGGAACATTTAATTTACGATTGTTTTCATCCCAGATAGGAATTGTTGGACGAACGGGAGCGGGTAAAAGTTCCTTAACAGCGTCCTTGTTCCGTATGACAGAACCCACGGGAAAAATCACCATCGACGGAATTGTAACTAAAGATATTGGACTTAGGGATCTAAGAAGAAAAATTTCCATAATTCCTCAAGTCAGTATTAAATTTTGTCAAAGTATTAGGACCACTGATTTAAATAAACACTGCAAAATCTGGCGAATTCAAAACTTCTGGTGTTAAAACAACAGTACACGTATTATTATTTTTAGGATCCAGTATTATTTAACGGTCCACTACGCAGAAACATCGATCCTTTTAATGAATATTCGGAAGAGATGTTGTGGCAAGTAATGGAAGACGTAGGTTTCAATTTATTATATAATTTTTTTATGTAAATCTAAAATTTAATATATTTATACAATAATATATATATATAAAGGTACAGTTAAAAGAAGTTATTGATAAATTACCCGGCGGATTGGATACAAATTTAACAGAAGGAGGTCGCAATTTCAGTGTTGGTCAAAAGCAATTGATATGTCTCTCCAGGGCAATTCTTCGTCAGAACAAAATTCTTGTAATGGACGAAGCAACCTCGAATATTGATAATTTGTAAGTTAATAATCGTTTGTATTTAAAAATTCAGTTTATTTTATTTTTAATAGTTTAGACAATTTATATAAATGCATATAGAAAGAAGACACGTGCCATTTCCAATATATATTATAAATTCCGCTGTACACGTAATAGATGACATCATTAAGAACCCCACACATTTGGTTACGAGAAGTAAGATAAGGATTCGTAAATACAATCGACTCCCCTGTAACACCGTTGATAAATCCGTTTTATATGAATTCCATGTTGTACGAGTCACTTAGATTTTACAAATAGTTGTGCCGGACTGTGAACGGCTCACGTATTTGTAAAATCTAAGTGACTCGTACAACATGGAATTCATATAAAACGGAATTATCGACAGTGTTATAGGGGGGTCGACGGTAGTGATATCGGGATGACGTTTTTCTCACTAACTACTGTATTTACTTAAAAACCGTTTAAATTTGTTACGCTTAGAAACTATAAATATTCCTTGTTTTCCATTATTATTCAATGAATAGTGATCACTTTATGTCCCCCGAAAATTGCAGGTCCTCCAATAATACAATAAGAAGATACTATGACTCAATTATTTTATATTTTTAGGACCGATTCGTTAATACAGAAAATCATACGAGAGAAATTTCTCACTTGTACAGTATTAACTATAGCTCATAGACTGAATACGGTTATCGAGTCGGATAGAATAATGGTAAGTTTTTCTATAAATACTAAAATATAATATTTATTATAATAATAAATTGTGATTCTGCAGGTTTTAGATACGGGAAGAATTCAAGAATTCGACCATCCATACGCGCTGTTGAAAAACACAAACGGGGCCTTTTATAATCTGGTGAAAAATACGGGAGAAATGGGAATGAAAGAATTGTGCAGAATTGCTAAAGACAGTTACTTTAAAAAAATTTCTACTAAAACTAAATTATAAAATAATTTATTATTTTATAATTTACTTTTTTATGAGACTGGTTTATCAAGGAATTGAGATAATTTTTTAAATAGCAATCAAATTGTCTGGACAAAACACAGTTGATACGCTAATCTGGCAGTTTGTTACGTGTAATTGTATGAAATTCTTATTGTAATATCGTGTAAGAAAGACACTTTATTCGTTTTGTGTAAAAATTAAGGAATAAAACAGCGAGTTTTATAAATTCTTGTTAAAAGTACTCTTCATCTATGTTTTCGCTTTATAAACTATTTTATTACATTTACATTTATGCGAAAGGTTCCGAAATTCGTATATCTTGTATTTGTTGCGTGTGGAAGTAGGGTTAGTCGGTCGTTGTGTTATCAAAGCCAGAGGTTCTACTAATTTTAATCTAAAGTATAGAAATGGGATTGTCACCAGTATGGTTTGGGTGCGATGCCTACCGGATTTAAGAGAGATATGCATACTTTTTCTAAAATATATTGTGAACTTAATTATATTTATTAATTTTAGAACCTCACTGAATACAAAAGGAAGGAAATTAGTGTGTCATTAGAAAAAAAATATCCGAAAGAAACGTATTTCTTCCAGCTGCAAGAACTAATCGAGTTATTCAAAATGAAAAAAAGTATTGTTTATTAGTGTTTACAATTTTTTACGTAAAATTCCTCTTCGCCCTCTAAATTAAGCTTTTGCCATTTTATAATAATTAATAATATAAAATGTTTTTAATAACAGAATTTCGTAACAGATGGCGCCACACACATTATTAAAGACGATTTTAATTTTAAAAATAATTTTTTTAACAGCCAGAAAAGTTAAGCAACTCGTTGCTGGATTTTTTCTTAATTTATTTGGGTAATATTTTACGTCTTTACTTTTTTTGTTGCAGCGGGATGCATTATGTTAAATAAAGTTAAGGGATTAGATGGATTCGAGAGTGATTTAAGGGGTGCGCAAATTTAAGGGACAGAGAGCAGTGGGCGAGTGGTCTCCGTTGCCGCTCATCGTAGTGGTGACCAGACCCTAAAGACTGGGAGGTTCGTCGTGGGTTCGCGCCACGGTCGGACAGGCTGGCTGCTTGGAGTTTTCCGGGTTTTCTCCTTGCCTATAACGACTGAATAGGAGGCCAGTTCCCCATAAAAGTCCTCCCGGAAGGCATTTATTTCCCGCGCGTACGTATGGCTGTTCGATACAGCCGGCTAATCGGTCGCCTAGCGATCATACACATACACAAGTCTACTCGGAGAAAGAGCCTACATTGAGCTAAAATCTCCATATAAACACCATCGAAGAAGAAGAAAGAAAGAAAAGGGACAGAGAGAGTAAGTCGGGACACGTTAGAGAGAGGAAAAATGAAATAGTGGTCTCCGAAAGTGACAACGTTGAGTTTCAATTTTTCTTCTGTTTAAAATGTAAGTACCTTTTCTTCGTGTTTTAAATTAAATTGTGGCGTTTCTTACCTATCTTAACATAGTATGTATTTCACACCTCCCCTCGCCAGTTAGACTATGCCTACGACAACGAGTTAGACTATGCCTACGATCGCGACGCATTTTTAAGACAAAAAGTAGTTCTTACTTATACAAAAGTTGGCCACCCCTGCCGTATAGGACTAGAGTTTATGTACTGTACTTTAATTTACATAATAATTTAAAATCTGTTAAATAAATAAATAATTGTAGTAGGATATATTAATATTTATCGATTGTTATAAATACGCAACAAATATAAGTAGGCCTAAAAAGAATGCTTATTTTGCCTGATAAAGCATTCGTTTTAATTCATCTTTGATAACACGAGATAAACATCTACATATTCTTTTTTATATCAAATGGAATTTTTCAATCATGTTAAATTTTAAAAAGCTGTTTTCAATACACAACTGTTAAATAACAAAAAAAATCAATTAAGTAAAATTTAACTTAAGAGTTCGATTAAATTTATCAAATATTTTTAACTCTCAACAACGTAAAATCCAAATCTTTAATTAATGAATAAAAATGCTTCGAGTCATTTCGTGGCATTGGAACTGGAAGGGCAAGTATTTTGCATTAGAAATTTCTTTTTAATATTATTAAATATTATCAAATGGCGACCCAACAAATTATTACTCGATCGACAATTATAATCCAATAAAACAGCTCCCCGTAACGAAGTTTCCAAGTGCAACCAAACGGCTAGTTCGTTAAATGATTTGTTGCACGTTTATTGGCTTAGAGAAAGAGTAGGCGGTTATCGCGATGTAAGCAGCCAATAACCAGCTCTACTATTGACAGAAGGAAAATTGTCATTTATTCAATAACTATCGAATTCGTTTTGTTTTCTCGATTAAATGTAGCAAGGAATTCGTGATTTGAGCATAACTGGAGAGCAGTTGTACAGATTTAAACTCGCAATACCATTATTTCGTTTCAACGTTTATAACAAGTGCAGTAACCCAGTTCGACTCGTATAGGACGTAGTGAGATTCATTTTCGCTATCGTAGATTTGACTAAAACATAATTCTTAATCCAAATTTATATAATGGACATTCTATTAAACAGAATGACATTAAAAAAACTTATTTCTTTGACATATAAAAAATAATTTATAAATGAAAGTAATTAACTGGTTTTGTTTTAATGAATTCGAAGTTACGCTGCTATCGACGTACGGTACTGTACAGTACGTCTTTAGCTAATTAAACGCAGTAAATATATATATAAATATAGGCTATATATATATATGTAAATATATTATAATGTTATATAGCCTATATATTCCCGAATATACAAAACTTACTCAACAGATGGCGGCTGTAATCTGTTGTTTCAACCAAGATCTACAAACAAGATCAGGCTATGGAGCCGCTATTTTGAATCCGCAGTTCCAATGTCATGGTATAGATTTCGTGCCGTAAACTGAACGTTCCTTGGAGTTCAAGCCACAGAATTTTTTTTATAATTTCAAATAGAGTAGTTTTTCATTTAGAGGTTACTCTGACACGTAATTAAAATATTTAATTACACAATAATCGTTAAAAATGAAAAAAAAATTATTCGCTGCAATATCTTTTCTACGGGACAAATCGATTTAAGATCATTCTTCGAATAACTTATTATTTTTGGTTAATTCGATAAACGTGACTGTTGCCTTATTTAAATATTTTGCAACACACGAGATAATACTTTTAATTTACGAACACTTACTGACAGTTAACGAACGATACGTCGCAAATCAGCAGCCGAAATATTAGGATTAGAGTAAATTAATATACTGTGTTAATATCAAACAGCCAAATTTTCTTATAACTTATACTTTGAAAAAATGCTGATTGTCGTTTATATTAATAAGTTATCAACTTACATAAAATATAATAGTAAAATAATATTTTATATTTAAAAAAGGAAATCAATTGACGTTAACGTTATGCAAACATGGAAGGTGATATCCAATGATAAGAATTCAAGTTCATCGAGGCTTTGTCTCTCAATTGAAAGATTTTTAAGAAGTTACAAACATGAGCGATCCTGAAGAAATACAGAAATTTAGAGCAAAGAGATGTGCATTATAACTACTCGTGTAAAATTTTATTTTAGTTTCTATGCTGTTCCTATCAAAACGTCTTTCCGGTTACGCCACGATAGTGTTCGTGATGCTGACAATGCACCCCTGATCTATTGTTTATCCAATAACGATTTCGAGATAACATCGTCCAATTAGAAGAGAGGTCTGAAGTTTTATTTACAATAAATAAAAAATGCAAGAACAGAATTTCTCGCGGATGAAATTTACGAATCCGGAAGTAGAACCGAACAAAGAGAACCCAGTTTTGAGTTAGGGTTATGTTATGCAATTTCAGTATTTACAGAATACTTTTTACAATCAAATTTATTAGTTTTATTAATATACGTGTGTAGCAAATAATTTGATTTGCCAATGAGTAACTTGTACTGTTTTCAAAGCGCTTGCCAATCAATTTTGCCTTTCAGAGTAAGATTGTTACCTTAAATAAGAGTCTTAAATATTGTTCCTGTATTAGCGCAGTATAATTTCTATATACACAATCAATCCAAGCTTCTAACAATAGAACAACTTTATTGTAGATTATAAAAAAGCTCACCAGCTTTTCATGGACTCGCGTGAACGACTAGAGCATGTCGTGGCAGAATGCCCAATGGCACCATCTCGCTAGAGATATATCCGCCGCCCTTCCATAGCCAGATTATAACCACGACAAATATAACTTACCTGCAATGATTCATTGTAACCCATTCCTCCTATTTTCAGGTAGCAACAGTATACCACTCTGTGTAGGATGTGGACACGAAGCGTGGGGTGATGTTTACGGAGCTTACGCTTGCAGATCTTGTACGAATTTATTCCTATCGTGTGTTTTCGAGAGATTAACCCCGATGTGTAAAGTAATGCAAAACACGAGACACCTTGGATGTAAATTTTGCAAATTGGAAAGATTATATGCCAGTGGATTAAAACCCATACTAGTAAGAAAGAATAGTAGTAGAACGTGGTACATGAAAGAAGTTTGAAGAAATGCAAAACTGTCGAATACAGTGATATGTCTTTTGAAGTATGAATTATATTCCTTACAAACTAAACATTTCAAACCGAAGAAAACAATGCAATAAAACTACTTTTTTTTTATTTAGGATGCTATTTTGAAGGAAGAAATTGCGATAGTAGAAATGTACCGTTTTGATATTATAAAAAATTGTGCGTTATGGTTTGGGTCTTATTTCAAGAACAGTACGATAAGGGAACGAGTATGACTCGTAACTCAAAATCTTGGAATAACTTCCACCGTAAAAGTGCATACGAACCTGTGTTCAAAACAGCATTGTTTTAAAGTTACGATATCTTTGAGACGTGGACTCATTGTAAATGTTGACGAATTAGAACCGGATTGTGGCATCCAGTCAATAATTCGGCCGCCGCTGGTTATTGTGAATCAATCGCGCGCCAAACAATGCGGTCAGGAAAGAACCCAGTATTATAGTTGGCTGTGTCATTTTCGACAGCCTACGAGTATGCATTCTCGACCGTTTTTTTATGTCTTTTTATGGTTGGAACTATTCAAAGAATAAACCCCGAAAATTTTCGTTTATATTTAGAATCACTCTGTGAAATTCATATTTCATTTAAGGAAACGAAAATATTCGATTTTGCTGCAAGAGGACAGCGTATGGCAGGAGTTTGTTTGTCAATCCACGCTCACGACGTATTAAAAGCCATGTATACTTATATCGATCCTTACAAGTGTCAAATTAAACAGTATCAAGACTTATTGATGGAGGATTTGAATGTTTTACATAGATTTCTCGATGTATATCGAGGACGTCTCCCGAGTGAATCGGAAAAAGGTAACTATATATTAATGGTTTGTCTATATCCATTCATTAGTTGTTTTTATTAATGAGTTGTTACAATATATTTTCTTTATTTTTTTATAACGTTATTCCACAAACAGCTTGATTGCTAAACGTATTGGAAGGAGTGGTAAAATGTAATAAATCCCTAACAAATGGCAGGCAAAATATTTTGTAAAACTTAAAATTGTTTTCAATCCGGATAATCATTAATGCTAAAAACATTTCTGTAATAACAACCGGACATTTTCGCGCTTATTTAATCTAAATTTTTTATGTATAGTATATAATAAAATTGATGACGTTCTACGTGTTTCTTTTGTTCTTTCGATTTATTGAATACAGTATTTGATTGGAATTGCAGTTATGTAACAATAATATGGGGTGTTAACAAATAATCAAATGTTGAATATCGTCTACAGGAAATGAGGAAAATCTCAGTTGATTTAATATTTAATACTTGGTATTTTCTGGAAAATGCCAGTCGTAATAATCAAAATACAAATTTGTTGCGCAGATCAATGTAAATTGATAGCGAATGTAAACTGGATTGACACCGCTCGCAACTTGCGATCAGACTATAGATTTTACGAATTTTGACCTTTAATATCTGAACCCATACATTAAAATTTCGGTTTCGTCACGACCTCGGCCTTGCCGAGTTATACATATACTCTGTTCTATAAGTGATAGATACACATGGAATAGCATTAATTTAAAAAAAAATATGCACGTTACAAAACAACACAAAGAAATTGATTGTTGGTTTATTATGATATCATACAATAATTAATTTATTAAAAAACCAGTAATAAAATAAAGGTATAAATGACTTTAACCATGTTGTATAGGATACACTTGTCCTAAAATGATAGACAATTCCACACAAATAATAATTGATTGCCAAATATTACTCATTTATAATATATTGTTTTAATCAGAGTTTTTTTTTTCTTTCCTGATCTGTTATTTCGTGCCAAGCGTGTCCATTGCTAAGATATAAAATGTTTTCTATAAGATTAAACTGTTCCACTTTCTCATGATGTTATGACATACCCTTTGCCGAAATTCATTTCCAAGTTGATTTTGTAATAAGAGCCGAAGCATTATCTTGTTCAATTTGGAAAAACCTCCTCAAATTTTTCTTTAAAGTGCATTTTTAGTATATGTTGATATCCTACAGCAAAAATCTAGCAACGAGTTGCTTCACTTTCCCGGCACATTTAAAACTGCGTGTTCTGGCGTCATCTGTTACGATATTTTATTATAAAAAAAATTTTAATTTTAATTATTATGAAATGGCAAAAAGCTTCTAAGGGTAGGGATGGGTTTTATGCAAAATTGTAAATGCTAATATTGAGTAAAATCCTTATTAAGACAACCCTACTTGAGATATGGCACACGACCCCACTGTCTCCCAAGCCACTCGATCTTTAACCACCAAATTTTAATAGAATTAATCTCCTAAAACACAAACCTGCCTGCAAAATTTCAAAATTTTTCGACAAAACATACTAAAGAAAATTATGCTCCGCCGCACACTAACATCAGTATATACAGAAAACTCACCCGATGTTTTGAATTTATCGACGTTTAAATGTGCCCCGAGTACAAAGATGTAAAAATTTCAGAGGTCATTTTTTGACAGGTTGCCATACTTTTCCTCTGCTATATATGACAGCCAGGAAATTAAAAACTTAGCCAGATTCAACGGAATTACAAAAAAGCTAAAAGTACTGTATTAGTACCGATGTTATTAGACAGCTACCGTGTTTCCCCGAAAATAAGACATCCTCTGAAAATAAGACCTAGCAGAGGTTTTGTCAAATTGCTAAATATAAGGCCTCCCCCCGAAAGTATGACCTAGCAAAGTTTTTTTTTTTACTCGTAACGGTCATCGACAGACGGTTGAAAGTGGCCGTCGGCTTTTTTGAAAGTACAGCCACTGATTGGTCGGCAGACAATCCCCACGCGGCATAATTTGCATAAGACTATGGCTTGGGTATCACGGATTTGCATAACGTTAGGCTGGTGATCGCTAATTGGTTGGCCGGGAATCACGCCACATTACATTTGCATAGTGCTACGGTTCAGTAAGCACTAATTGGTCATGGAGCCCGATGTCGACGCTATGGAAAGGTTAAGTTGAAGAAAGAGTGGGAAGTCAACTCCTGAACTTTCCACTCTCCCTTCCTCCTGAACACTCGGGAACTTTGAAATTTCACTTCGGTTGTATTTAAGTTCAGTTCGACACGACCGGATGTACGTCACTCTCGTCTAAGTTCGAGTTGGGAAGTTTTTGTTCAATAATAAATGTGAATTCTTCTTCGTGGAAAAATAAGACATCCCCTGAAAATAAGACCTAGCGCCATCTTTGAGAGCAAAAATTAATATAAGACACTGTCTTATTTTCGGGAAAACACGGTATACAGGGTGTTCTATTTTAATTTTTAGACCAAAGTATCTCGAAAAACATGCATACTACGAATGAAAAAAGGGGACACATGTCGGATCTACTAATTTCCTCATAGAATGATGCTACTATCGCCGAAACGACGAAAATATATTTTTGAATGAACACGGCAATTTTTTTATAACGTATTCGAACTGTACGGAAAGAATGCCATATTTTTGTTCGAAATATTTTGGTGGAATGATGCACCTATGAGCGTTGATATATTTTTACTTCAAACAGTTTACGTCCTGGCAAGCGTAATTGACAGACTGGCTGCTTTTGCTTCCGTGTAATGCTGTTTGTATTCCACTTTATGATTAGAACTGGTCTTTAAACATTTCCACTTGTTTCTAAAATAATAAAACTTTTGAAAAAGTAAAAAATGTATGATACGAGACAGTGAGAGTAGAAATGAATTGATGTTTTCTATGAAAATATGAAGATGATTACAATGAACGGAAGTGAGTTTTACGACGTTTCACAGAAGAAACAACTATAAATGACTTATTTGAAGTGGTGATTTGCTTTTTATCTTTATATTACAATATGAATTTATGTCCATCAAGTCTTTGGCTCTATGGCTATGCATGCATACCATCGTCGTAATAAACCTGTGTCTACCCACTTCTGTGTGATTGATCGAACATCAATAGTGTAAGATGTCCTCCACGGAGCCAAACATTTGGTGCTTAAAGATTCATTAGATTTTCTTAAAGTTGGCATCGAAAGAGGTGTCGTGTTTCGATCTTTTTGCGTAAGAAAATATACGAATTATTAAGAAGATACTATATTATCTTAATATTAAATAACCAAATATTTTCGTAAATTTTTTCGAAACATTATTTTAATTAGCATATTATATTATTATAACTTTTAATAAGATATAATGAAAAAGTGATATTTAAAACTTTAAGGAATAAGAATTAGATTTATGTTAATTAACGTATAGTTATGCAAATGAGGAAGCTGAAATCGACCGATAAGAAGAATTCGAGAGCATTGTGGACTTCTAGTCACGTGCTTTTGGATTTGAAAGATTTTTAGGAAATTAGGAACATGAGTGACAGTGAAGAAATACAGGAAGTTAGAGGTATTTCTTAATTAATCACGTAACATTTAAATTTAATTCGTTTCCATGCTATCGCTATTATAATTAGTTATAAAGAGTGAAATTTATACACTATCGATATATACTGTATTTCCGAAAGAGAAAAAGTTATTGGACAATCAAATTTATTGTCTCAGCTTTTGTGAAATCACAAATGGTTTTAAAGCGTTAAGAAGGGTGTAATATTTGTCATTTTACCATTAGGAGTAGTTACAGTTTTAAATTTAATGACTCGCAGTCTAGTAATCTTCGATATTGTTTTAATATGATCTAACTGTTTAAAATTGTAAAAGGAAGCGCATGAAATTAGACAAATACATCCCGGCTTGTGAATTTGCAATTAGTGAAATATAATCTGTTAACAAATCTACGGAAACACAGAATGCATTGAATCTCTAAAAAAGTAAAATTCGACTTAAAGAAGTTTGAATGTATCCATAGTTTTCTGCTTATAACTTATCAAATAAAATCTGTTTCTTCTATTTTCAGGCAACAACGCTATACCACGCTGTGTAGGATGTGGACACGAAGCGTGGTCTGATACTTACGGAGCTTACGCTTGCAGATCTTGTACGAATTTTTTTATAAATTCCATTGTACACAGAGAAACTCATACGTGTAAAATAATATTAGGCTTGACACACGAAGGATGTACATTTTGTAGACTGGAAAAATTATATGCCAGCGGATTAAAACCGATACGATACGCCAACAATGATGGTAATACATGGTTTATGAAAGAGAAAATTCCTCTTTTGTCCAAATGTACAGCTTATGACTATCCTCTAAATGTGATCGTTGAAGTATGCATTATGCTTTCTATTCTATATATATTTTTTCCTATTAAAAATACGATATAATAATAAGTTGCTTTTTAATGTTATTTCGTGTAGAATCCTGATTTGAAAGGATATGTAGAGATGGCCGAAACGTACGTTACAGGAAATATGTTAACCTATTTGTTTTTGTTTGGATACTATTTACGGAACAATATGATAACAACAAATGAAGTATGTCCTACAATTGAAATTTTGTATGTACTGTTATGTCTTCAATTATTTAATTTATGATTTTACTTAAGGAAACTGCAATATTCGATTTTGCTGCGAGAGGAGCGCGTATGGTAGGAATTTGTAAGTCAATCCACGCTCACGACGTATTGAAAACGCGGTATAGTTACATCGATCCTTACAAGTGTCCGATTAAAATCTATCAAGATATACTGATGGATGATTTGAATCTTTTACGTAGATTTCTCGAAGTATGTCAAGAACGTCCCCCGAGTGAAACGGAAAGAGATAGATATATAATAATGGTTTGCATATATACATTTATTACTTATTTTTTTTTTTTTTTAGTTTTAGTCTACTAACGATTTTGTTACAAAATTTTATTTATTTCAGGGTGAAATTCCATAAACGCCGTGTCCGAGATATTTACAAGAAATTGCCAAATGTATTGAAAGAAGTGTATAAAATGGAATAAAGAAATTGGGAACAAATGTCACGTGAAATCATTTGTAAAAGTTTATATTTGGGTTGATGATATCTTAATAATGCAAAAAACATTTTTGTAATAATAATCTTACATTTTCTCTGTGATGTGATGTTAACTTTTATTGTATAAACAAGAAGATTGATTATATAAAATATATAAATGTTTGGTGCGCTTTTTTCAATTTATTGAGTATTTTGTTTGAATTATATAACAATCGTATGTACCTAGGATTGCGGAAAGGAAAGTCTTTTAATCAGCTTTCCTATCCTTGTCCATTTTGACATTTTTTTAAACTCAAAAATGTGCTTTATGTGAGAATCTGAAGAGGAAAGCAATTAAGTTAATCCCTTAATTAAAATATTATAGTCCGATTCTAGGGAGAATAAAAGGTCAAAATTAACCAACTTGGAAAACCCGCACACATTCTATTTCTCCCGATTTCGTAATAGATTAGACCGATCGAATATATCTCCAAGTTAAACAATTATTACTAAGGTCTCACTAGAAATTTTGACCTTTGTCACCTCCAGCAATTACAATAATTCCGTTTTTTTTGACAGCTGTTATCAAATTTATGAGGTAGAATGAGTAGTCATACCGGATAGAAAGAGGTAATAAATTTGTCGAAACATTCGATTTTTATAACACCCAGACGTTTTTATAATTTTGTCGCGAATAGATCTTTGTAACTTACAACACGATATTGCCATATTTAGTCATAACTTTGTAACCTTAAGTATTCTAGTTTTAGGTTGATATTAAATTTGTTGTTTTGTTAAAACACTGCCTAATTATTCGGAAAGCGGACACCTATCGACTTACTCGCACCTCTCCACACGATTTAAAAAACCTTCCTAAAGCCATCCTCGACATCGAAAACGGGTTTTCCCAGCCCGCGCCGAGTAAGTGGAATTTCGGGAACAGACCCTGCACCCCCGGCTATCTCGCATTTATTCCAAAACTAAAAATGTCTTGCTGCTGAATGATGACATTTCGCGTTGTAATTTGAAAAGTTGGCTACTTTTGGACTATTTTTTTTGAAATTATTTGGCTACAAAAGCTAAAGACATCTGACAACTCTGGTCTACGTGTTAAATGTGCCTTGTTTGCATTTGTTTCGTTCGTTCTAAAATATATAGTATGCCTGACTATACTCACTTTTTTAGTTTGGTACTTGTTTTGTTAAATCGTTTATCGTTATACACATAATGAGATGTGATGAACGCAAAAAGTAAGTGCTGTTATCACCCATAAATAAATTATGGAACCGACAAGAAATATGTCCAAGCGATTATGTTCGTATAACAAAAATTGGGAAAAATATTACGAATGGTTGGCGGCAACTGTTAATCCACAAGAAGTAAAGTGTAGTATTTGTCATGAACAATTTGCAATTAGATTGGAAAAGATTTTCTTATTTTAGTGGAGATAATGGAAATTATAATTTTGGAATAAGGCATTCTTTATATGCTAACATCCTTACGGTTTTATAAAAACATTATAAATGCCAATAATGAGTAAAATCGTTATTTAGTCGGACCCTACAAGATATAAAAATCATTCCCATCTCTCCAACCCTCGATCGTTAATCATTAAAGTTTAACAGCATCAAATCTCCCTAACACACAAACCTTCCTGCAAGATTTCAAAATTTTTCGACAAAAAGAACGGGAGTTAAGCTTCGTAAAGGGTGAACAGAAACGTGTCCTCCATACACACAAACATCGATACATGCAGAAAAATTCGGGGGTGTTTTCTGTATTTCTCGATGTTTCGAGATCTCCCGAGTCCAAAAATGTAAAAATTTTGGGGGTTATGTTTTGACCGATCCCATACTTTCCCTATGTTATATAGTAACGTATATAACAGCCGGAAAAGTAAAAATTCAAATTACTAGGGAGAAATTCAGTTCTATTTAAAATTTCTGAGCAATTAAACTCTATTTAAAGTGAGGATTAACCAAAAATGAACTTTCCTCAATCGCTGTATATACATTTTGGTTATCCGTTATTTTTTACGATCTGAACCAAACGACGCCATTGATTTTTGTCAGCGCTTGATAAAGTTTAGTTAATGAAAAACATATTATTTTCACTGAAAATTATAAATAGTACTTTTTCTTTAATTTCCATGCTGTTTTTGAAGTCCCCAGTAAGGTTCGAACACCCACGTTAGAATGTTAAAATCTGTTGAATCCGGGAATACGACGTTTTCTCTGACGATTCGGTTACGAGTAGAACTTGCAACAAGAAAAGGATCAATGGAGAATTGAGAAGAGATTTACCGGACCAATCGGACTACGCAACTCTAAATGCGAACCTTAAAATACTCAGGTACTCGACACGTTTCTCTCGGAGCTCTTCTACCCTAAGTGTGACAGCTGTTTTGGTTCACCGAACTCTCGGTCCACCTTTCGAGTGTCATCGAACCGTCTGCCGCTTCGGACTCGCTACAAGTAACTGTATGAATGAAGATCCATGGGTCCACCACACAGAACACCTTCGAAATGTCATGGCTCCGAGATGTGCAGAGTGCAAGGTGGAGGGCATCTCCTTGCCCCTTCACCCCACATTCTTCATATCTTAGTGCCATGTCCAGTACCTCTCCACCCCACGCTGATCAATTTCTCTCGCCACTTTGAACGACTACTCTCTTCCTCTAAAGAAGACATCGACCACCCGTTTCCTACGATATCGGATCCGTAATTAAGCCTCTCGAGTGGTCCTCACTCGTTGAAATATTTTTTATCCTTACAAGACGTGTAATTATTCGATAACAACGATGTCTAACAGCAAGCAATAACTGCTAAAATTCATAGCTAGCTACCAAAATTAATAAGCATTAAAAAATATAAAGCATTTTCATAAAAATAAATAAACTTTCTAAAGTAAAATTAATTTAAGAGTTGTGTTCTATAACAAAATAATAAAATGACTAAATAAATGTTGACGTCATGTTTACGGTCATTAAATTAAACATGCTATTTTTTATAATATATGATTGAAATTTCCTTATATTTTAAATCGATTTTATTTTTATTTTACAAATATTTAATGAAAAATTTACAAATTTACACGATTGTTTTTGATTTTATTTACATTTCAATTGTCTAAAGAATTATATACATATAATCTATTTGAGCACAGGTAGCGACTCTTTCATAAAAATTGTGTTAAATCATTTCCGTTATTATCACTTGCATTATTTATAATTATTTTAATCATAATATAGAAGAAAAAGCGAGTGATGTCTGTTTAAAAGTACTAATGATACACACAACTTCACACACAGAAATAAAAGAGTTATTCGGTTATAAGTAATAAACAATACAATAACGACATATATACATTCCATAATAATTACTTGAACACTTATTGAGCACGTACAATCATTATTCTTGCGCCATAGAAGGCAATATAACCACGAATCGGAAAACACCTACAGTATAATAAAACTCACAACGAGTTACGTAACCTTCCTGGCAAGAAAAATTAAAATTGTGGTGGCTTTATCTGTTATGATATTTTATTCAAACAATTTTTCATATTATTAATTATGTTAAAATGGTAAAGGACTAATTCTAAATGTACAGACGAGCTTTATAATGTCGGATCCCACTTGAGATATCACACACCACTCCCCTTTATCTTCCTACCCCTCGAGCTTTAAACACCAAAATTTAATAGCATCAGTCCTTAAATACACAAACCTTCCTGCAAAATTTCAGGATTTTTCGAAACATATACATAAACGGATACTAACATCCATGCAGAAAGAAGACACCCAAATTTATTGCATTTCTCGACGTTTTAAGGTCTGGATACTAAAATATAAAAATATCCAGAAGGGTTATTTTTTGACCGATCGTCACACTCTCCTCTGTTATATATGATGGGTGAGGAAGTAAAAATAATATCGTAATTTATTGTATTTCACATTCGATTCCATTTGCTCGGAGAACTAATATCCAAGTTTCATTATTGGTGTTTTAATTAATCCTATTCGGGTCTTTTTTATTACATGGTTCAATATAATAGGAAAAATTGCAGCTGCCCACATACAAAATTACTAAGTTTATGGACGGATAGTATCTTATATTTTTATGTATAAAGTAATATTCTTCTTGTATACAAATGATACAGAATATGATGACTATACTAAAAGTTATTATCTGAAAAACATTTTATGTTTGACACTCGACAATACTTTTATAGCAAAACCAATATAAAAGATACTAAAGGTTTTACATTTACAATTTTTTCCAACACTTACAAAGTACTGTCAGTCACGTAGATAATATTAATTCCTGTACTTTGTGTCGTGGATGTGTTCGTGTTCCTCTCTGTCTCCTTAGCGTTGGTCTTTGAACTCTTCCATTTGCTTCTTAAATAATGGTACTTTTGAAAAATTCTATCGATCAACGAGATAATTATGGGAACAAACGCTATCCCATGAATACCTGCGATTATACAGGCTAAGATGATAATTTTAATGGACAACAGTGTTTCTTTTTCCGAAACGTTTAACGCCGCTATAATTGCGAGTATCGTAGTCATACTACCTTGTACAATGGGAGTTGCCGTCATACTTATTGCATTCTCCAAACGTTTATCCGGGCAATTCTCTGCGGCAGATATATACGCGCAGGAAACGTGTGCGGCGTAATCGACAGAATACCCGATAACAACAATCAGAACAGACACAGAAGTGATATTAAGCCCAACAATTAAAAGGAACATGAAACCCATAACACCGGCTCCTACCGAAATTATGCTGAACAATACACAAACGATACAAATGACATTTGGTAGCATGGTGCAGGATATAATAAAAACGGTGAACAACACAATGCATAAAGTCTGAATGGTAGTTGTAGGTATGGCGTCGAGAATATCGAAATGGTAAAACAATGGATGATACACGACAGTGGAGAAGGGAAAAGAATTCAACTTTTCTCTAAAATTATTAAATTGATTGTAAAAATCGCTTCCGTTCTTCGTAATGTTTGTTTGAAAGAAGAAACGACTAGAAACGATTTTCGTGAAGTTGGCGTTGAAAGAGATGTCGTGTCCGAATCTTTTCGCTTCTGGAATGCGTAAGAATAATTTCCGAAGTACGAAAATGAAATCTTCCGAGTTTGTAAGATTATATCCGTTGATAAAAGAATTAATTCTGTTGTCCGAAATAAACTGTAAATAGCTTCTGAACCAGGATTCGGTCAAAGATCCAGCGATTAGAGGATCCGATTCGAGAGTTTGTAACATATCTTCCACATTTCGTTGAGTAATGGGATTTGAATAATCTAATTCCTCTGTGATGTACAATTGTAATCTGTACTTGTATTGATTGTAATACTTTTCATTCGTTTTATGATAATAATATCGATAAGTGCCGTGAACTAAATTCATGTCTAATTCTTGTTCGTAAGAAAATTTTGTTAATCCCCATATCGAAATTCCCAAATAAATAAAATACACTAACAAAACAACGATTGCTGTCAACCTTTTCTTCATCACTTTGTTAAAAATGTCGACAAATTTTGTGAGAGTGACTATGGGTTTGTTGTCCTTTTCGTTCTTCGAATCTTCTGGACGTACGAAACAGAAAATTCTCTGTAATAAAGTTTCGTTTTCTGAAATTAAAAAAAATGAAATTAATGATTTATAATTTATTTTGAAAAATAATAAGCCTTACCTGATATAATATAAAGTAGATAATATTCAAAAATTTTGATTATTTACTTAAACCGAAAATATTGGTGTTTTAAATTGAAGTGTATTGAACAATGTGTTACGGAAGAGGTTTAAAATAATGTTTCTCCTCTGGAGAGTTTAATCCGATTAACGAAGTCTATCGATAAAAATACTACTTTATAATATAATTGATGTTTCAGAATTCGGGAATATAATTAACGAAACAATAGAAGGTTTAAAATTCTTTGTATAACAGTTTACATAGAGCATCTAATGGAGGTATAATAATTGGTCTTTATTAATGTTTTTCAAAGGGGTTCCTACGAACCCCTAGGGTCCTTTGAACCGCTGGTGGTCAGTGGCAATTTAAAATTAATTCGGGGGTGCCTACGTTAAGGGAGTCTGAGAAAAGTTTAATATAATGTTAAATGATTGTGACCCATTTTCAATAAATATTACTTTAAATATCTAAATGTGTTATTTATATTTAATTTTTACGTCATCATTCACCATTCAAGACATCAAAGTTAAATTTGTAATTTTGCTATTATGTAGTTGTGTAGAGCTATTTCACTCGGGATTCATGGTTAAATTTTTCCAATGAGAAGGGGTCCGTGGGAAAAATAAGCTTAGGAATCATTAGTCTTGATAAAAAAGAATTTATAGTTAGTTATGGGAACACTAATTTAGGTTAATGATGATTTTCTAATTAATATTTTACATGTAGTAAATGTGTTTTTCGTAGTGATTATGGTATCTGTTTCATTCGGGTATTAAAATCAACACTTACGATAGGTGTTGATTTTAATATTCGAATGAAAGAGCCGGAACATCAATCTTCTTTGACAAATTTTATGAAGTTAATAAGTTGGAATCGACATTTCATTCAAGTAAATTGTTATACGAGACTTGTGTTAACTACCATCTATTAATTTGAAATAATTATAGGCTTACTTCCCGGTGATAAAAGTGAGAAGTTTAACTTTGTGTCACTTTGATTTAGTTTCGGTTCCACACCATTTGTTTTGAAAGAAATTACTCATTTCTACGTCATGTCGGTGTCGGGTTCTGATCGCACAATCAGTTTTGACTTATTTGTGTATCAATTAATGGTTAAAGAATTTTGAAATTCCGTAAAGCGTAAAGTTTCGAAACTGGATATTAATGTCGCTGATTCATTTGATGTATTGTCAAACTTGTTACTTATTGAAATTTATATTGATAAATTAAGTCTCGATCATTTGAAATTCAGTTAAAGCAGTAACCCAACTAGGCATAATTTATAGCAAATTGTAATATTTTTGTTTATTCTATGGAAATTTTGTTTCGGGACTATTTAGTAAAAGTGAAAGAACTGCAAATATACTCAACAAAATGCCTATCTGTCGAAAGAGAATGTCGATGATGTAGATAATTCTCGTCCAATGTATTTAGTGTCTGTGATCGATAAATTATTTAGCACATTTCTGAGAATAAGGAAATTTACGTGTTAGTGTACGCAGATGGTGCAGTTCTTAATTAAAAGAATAATTTAATAACCAGATGTTGGATATAATTTCTGAACACGTTTATTTGAATCTTCCATTTTAGTCTTTTGCATTATTTTTTTAACAAAAATATACTTCATTAAAAAGAAGTAAAAATGCAACCTGGACTATGAGTCTTTGTTAATCCATTTAATTGTAACCATATACTGTTAATGCCTGTATGAAGATATTTCATTCGTTAGTTTATTTGGTGTTATCGTGTTGTGCACCTGTTTGAGCAATGCATCGTCTTTAAGAATTGTAAGATTTCTGTATATTTTCTCATAAAGTATTTAAGCTTTCAAGAAAGATAAGTTTATCATCGTTCTGGAGCTTGGTGTTCTAAAGTTCCAGCTGGTGTTTATTAATTTGATAATTAAATTTTGGAAATGCCAATAAAGCATACTAATCAATGTTTCGATAGAATGTGTAATTTAAAATTTGATATTTTTAAATATTAAATAGCTATAAATATGTTAAATTTGATAATAGATCTGAGTAAATAAACGTTCTACATGTTACATGTACCTTAAAAACTCATTGATGTATATCTTACCTGGAAATTTTATGAATATCAAGGAATGTAAACGATATTGTTCCGCTCTTCCGCAAAGAACTAGAATGGCTGCAACGAAGGTAATTTGATAAACATAATCGAAGATCAAACACACCGCCATAAACATGCAAAATTTTTCATACATAGGAATAGTAGCGATAAATATTCCCGCAGAAAAGGAAGCAATGTTGGTAAGAGAAGTAATGGTGATAGATACGCCCGATTCCGAGAACGTTTCGGCCATTCTTTCTTGCACAGATTTCGTGGGATCGGTTTTCATCCACGCTTTTAGTATGACAAATGTATCGTCCATACCAATACCTAAAATTAATTTGAATACAAATGAATATATACGTAAATCTATTTTCTACAAATTATTAATGGTCGAACTGTAAAACATAATAATTTTATAATTAGAACATAATTATAAATAATACTCGAATGATGAATGTATCGTTATGTATCAAATTCTGATATGTTGAATAGTCAAGTACTGTACGTAATAATATTTTAACTTCTTTTAGTCTTTTTTCCCTATAAAGTGGCTATTTATCTTCAGATAAGAGAGAAATTTAATGTATTTTATTATATTGTAAATGATATTTTTGTGTAAAGAGTCAAACGAATGATTAATGTAATTTAATATTTACCCCTTTCATCTAATATACGTAGAGGTTTAAATCATTAAATAGGAGAAGCAATATATAAAACAGTTTATATGTGTTGTAGGTGTGTAAATTAAAGTTAAATACAGATTTTTAATTTAAAGGTTCGATATGAATAGAATAATCAGGTCAGGTGTACTGAAAACATCAAGGTTAATGCTGTTTTTTTCGCGAAAATAAGTACACTCGCACTCAGTTTTTTATTGCTATATTTATAAATTACTTACCTAAATTGAAAGTAACACGTTCAATAACAATGCCATTGCAACTTATAAAAAGATATATACAAATATAGACACGAAAATATGCGGTATATACATACAATTGAAGGTCGCAGTTAAAAAAAAAATTTACCGGAAAAGTCATATTGGCCATAGTATAAAATGATAGGCCTATACAATGAAAATGTCACTGCTACGAAGGCCATACATCTCAGTGTAATGCCGAATTTTATAACTTTTTTACTGTATTTCCCTGATTAGACTTATTTCCTCGTATCGCTAAAGGTACGAGATGTTTATGTTTATTTTATGATGTTTANATGAAAATGTCACTGCTACGAAGGCCATACATCTCAGTGTAATGCCGAATTTTATAACTTTTTTACTGTATTTCCCTGATTAGACTTATTTCCTCGTATCGCTAAAGGTACGAGATGTTTATGTTTATTTTATGATGTTTATGTTTATTCAACTTATAAGCATTTCAGATTGTATTCTAATAAATTATTTAAAGAAAAAAAGAAATGAAAGTAAAGCTCCTAGAGTTTCTGTAATCCGCGATATTTTTAAATGACCTGTAAATTATATTCATGTATTGCTGAACAAAAAGATAATTAACTTAACCGAAAACAAGTTTTTCCTCATTTATTATCAACGATATAGTTAATTTTTAAACTAAAAATAAAATATTATCTGATAAATAAATCACGCAAATTTAATACACGAATGAGAAAAATCTGCTATTAAATTCATTAAAATAAATTTTAAAATAAAAAATGCTGTACATTATATTCATAAAATGCTGGAAGATTTATAGAACTGTATTTAAATTATGAATCAAAATTTGTACAAAATTCCAATTTAGAAATGTACAGTATATCTAGACTTAAAAGTAATAAATTGTAACAAAATTTCGAGCATATTTTAATGCATTTTAAGGGAAAAAACATTTTTATGGTAGATTTCTAATTGTATTGTTAGAAAAATTCACATTTGTAGTATAACCGTTTAGATTTACATTCGAGCAGAGATATAAAACAAGGGATTACACTTAATAAATCCAATTAATCTGGAAAAGATCGTAATTCGGTTGCCTAAATAATACGATTTCTTGACATTTTACGAATTTAATTACTACTAATGGATAACAGAATTACTATTGTTTCACGCAATCGACTATCGATCTTATCGAAAACGTAAATTTATAATCATTTAAACCTGATACGAAAGGTAAGAGGCGCAGGTAATTATACCACACTTAAATTTAAACTTAAAACATACGATACAATACCGCCATACAATATATAAACAATACGATACGGTTGTAATCTTTGTCTGCAGTCTTATCTGTTTCACAATAAAGTTAAAAGCGCAAAATAAAACGACAGCGATTAAAAGTAATCCTGAAAAGTTGGGAAATAACTCGATATAACAGCCATCGAATGCGGAAAAAACACAAAGATATTGACTTTCGTAACTATATTTCCAGTCTGAAACCTAAATAGCAAACTTTTCTCGTATATAACTTAACAAGAACATAAATAGAATTATAATCGATGACATAAGGAAATAGAGTCATATTCAACCTTATTATATTTTAACCTAGTTTCTGATAATGTTTATAAACACACAGTCACAACAATAAAGAAAAATTAGTTCAAGTGAACTACAATAAAAAGAAATAGAAGAATAACTATTACACTCCAGTCAGAGGCAATAGTTAGATAAGTATGAATTATTCGTAATTTATTTTCACCACTTTTCTTTAAAAATATTATTTTAAATTTCATAAATAAAGTCGAAGTTTTTTCGGATTATTCCATAATTTAAATTGACCCATTTTAGGTCGTATTCTTGTTTTTTTTCGTATTTTAAATAGGTTTTTTATTGTATTTTAATGGAAAAATTTAATCAATTTTAATCACAGAATTTTATTGATTAAAATTCACAGAATTTTAATCAATAATTGTTTTATAAAAAAGATTAGTATCGTCAATATTAAGCAGAATCAGGCTACTACACAGGACTTTTTAATTTAATTATTATTATTTTTTCAGAATTCTTGACTCAGAATTCAATGAAGTAATATAACAGCTGATTTACTTGTTAGGCATTGATGGTTACACTAATTTAAATAGTCTTTATTATCAAAACCTAGGTTTAGACATGGCAAAACAATTAACGACAAAATAATTGAATTTCATACTTTAACAGTTATAAAACTTTCAAAACTAAACTTGTAGTGTTTTTTGATCAATGACCGTTTTCGGGCTTTGCACGCGATAAGGTTTAACATAATATTAATTGATTAAATATACAAAACGACTTACCTAAAATCAGAAACGGAACCATTGTTTCCATAGGAGACACTCCAATACCCGCATACTGTAATAAACCAAATCCCGAAATTATGCTCATCCCAGTGGATACCGAGGACATGATTCCGGTCCAAGGTTTACTTCGCAGAAAATCTGGTGTTAAACAGCTTACAATGGTAAATGTCATCATTAATACAAGAGAACTCGGGATATATTTAAGGGTAGCCAGAAAAAGTTGCTTTTTCGATTCGTCCCTGGAATGAGACACGTCTTTATTAATTTTAATATAAGAAAAGTTCAGTTTATTCAACGTGTCCACGAATCGATTCTCCCACTTTATGGCTATTTCTTCTGCTAATTTATTCGAATCGTATAAAAAATAGAACAATTTAACAGACTTGGCAGATAATACGTAACCTTCTTCGTTCAATTCTACACCACCCAAAGTTAAAACGTCGTAATTTCTGCTAATATTGCCATTGGGGTATTTCAAGCGGAATGTATCACTTTTGAATTCTTTAAGTTTGTTTTCTAGCAGAAGTATTTTATTCACGTAACATTTTCCTTCATTCTTCGCGCATATATCTTTGTATTTCCAACCTTCCTCGTTAATAACAAAGTTTTGAATTTCTCGATCCAAACTTACGATTTCTCGAAAGATAAATTCTCGAAGAACCGATCCTCCGTCAAAAGCTTGGACAATGACAGTTCCGTAATGAATGTTCCGTAATACTCTTGCCGGGTCGAAATTACGTTTAAAATTAGTGGGAAACAATTGCATCAATCGTGATTTGTACTTGTCGATAATTCCTCCGGTTGGAACTATGGAGTCTTCGTCTAGATCGTGATGGAAATTTTGAAGTCCCGTTGCTAATATCAGTGTCACGAAAATGGGTACCGTTATATACCACGAAGTATTTCGTGAAATATTTATTCCGTGTTTTTGAAATGCTTGAGAAAGATAATGGTAAGCAATTCCAATCATCATATTTCTTACCTGTAAAATATATAAAAATCGGTAAGCCAATATAGTAATACTTATTTTAAATTAATTTTATTGAGGTGTATATCTAAGTATCTCGCTAGAAAATATAGAAATAAATTTTCTTCTAATTTAATTAATTGCATTTAAACTAATATCGACAAATTATATTTAATATTAATTAATATTTATTCATTTATTTACAATATAACTGGAGTTTTACTAAGGAATATCGATAGGTTAAGAATATTTAAATATCGTATCTAAATGGTATAAATATATCGAATTATGTGTTCAGAAAGATGGATAAAAACAGCACGAAAATCATAAGCTTAATTAAATTCCACAGAGATATTTATAATTCTTATCACAGCTCTAACGAAAATTTTTAACAATAATTTTATGCTGTATTATACATTAAATATACGTGTATAGGCCTATTTCTATCATAGCCAAAGTGTAAAGACACTAACTATTTATTTTCAAAAGTAAAAATAAAGTAATATATACAAATTCTTTTAGTTACTTAATTTACTTTCACTCGAAATAAATACAAAATTATTTTACTTTCCGAGTGGCTTAAAGATAATTAAAGTAAAAAAATAAAAAATAAAAAAATGAATACTTACCCCGAAAAGTATGTCAATATATAATATATTTGATAAGGAAAAAGGAAGAACTTTATTCAAATGGATCGATATCAATAGCAGCAGCAACTGATGATGCTATCACTTAAAGAGTAAAATAATCCGTTCATGGTAGTGAAAGTAAATAAAACCGGAAATTGAAATTAGTGCTAGTGTACCGTTTATCAAGATAACGGTTTTAGTACATTTTTTTAAATGTTTATTCTTAATTAAAATTCATTACTAAAGATAAAACCCGATTAAGTGAGATTTACGAAAAATTTGGGTCACGCACAACTCGATCGCCAATCCTGTTTGAGTGATCGCAAGGCTTTCGTTGCAAGGTTCTCTCCTCTGTCAGTTACTATTGTTTGGTACGAAACTACCGTTATGATAAATGCTCAACGGCTAATGATCTCAACAATAGCAAAAACGTCAAATATGCATAATAAAATAAATTCTTTTTAAAACCTTACCTTGAATTTAATGCAAATTTAAGATGAAATTTACAATAAATCAATAGAATAATTCGCCAGAGCTTTTTAAATATCTTCTTTGTTTTACTACTAACAAAAAATATTTTCTTCCTATTAAACATTCTAAATTATTTTACCTAAAGTAATTTATTATAAATCAAAATTTGAAATTAAATAAATAATTTTAGGAATTGTTACAAGGATTTTTTCCCATTGACCCAATAATGTTAACGAGATTCATAAAAAAATATGAAGGTTAAATATATAAATATGCTTTATGATTATTCTTCCTTTTATCTTAATTATTGAAATTAAAGTTACTTTAAACGAATTCTATTATATGAATTTTTATAACTTCATTTTTGAACTTTATAAGTGTCATTTATAGGTAATTTCGCTTACTTATAAAAATTTAATTTTTAAGATTCTTAGTATATTTACATTTGGCGAGTCATTGCACCCGGAAAATAATGTATTTTTTATTTGCATCATTCCTTTTTATTTGTTTAAACAGACAAATTGCTAAAGGTCGTTCTTTAATAATAAAAAATGATAACAGAATTCACCTATAATATCAAGCAATTATATAAAAATAACTTATGTACACATCAACTAACTTAAAATATAAGGAAATCTTTTCTAAAAATAAAAAAATATATATATTAATTTTAGAATAATTAAAACGTATTCTATAAAATGTCTCTACGCTACAACACCTCTTGGGAGCGTCATAAAACATTGCTGTATTTCTTGGTCGAAAAATTTTATTTGATTTTATTGTTTATTATACGCTTAAAACAATATTTTTCATCCATTATTTTGTATTATTATATCCTACTTTAATTTTTTTTAGTACAAAGTCGACCCCCCATAACACTCTTGATAATTCCGTTTTATATGAATTGCATGTTGTACGAGTCACTTAGATTTTACAAATACGTGATCCGTTCACAGCCCGGGACACGTATTTGTAAAATTTAAGTGACTCGTACAACATGGAATTCATATAAAACGGAATTATCAAGAGTATTATAGGGGGGTCGACTGGTACAACACAGTAGTTCATTTTATCGTATTATACGTAATTTTTCTCGGTACTCGGAAAACTGCGGGGGGGCATTAAATCTGGCAGAGGTGGATAATGCGTCAACGTATAATTCCGGGTTCGAACCCAGTTCTGGTCGGATATGTCGGATCTCATCCCCACCCCGTTCCCATCATTGCGATCTAGAATTTTTTAAAAATATCACTACAAACAGCTTAATTATTCTCTATTTGATTGGTACTAATATTTATCTGCGGAATAATATTAAAATTTGTAAAATATCTGTTTTTAAAATTTCCATATTACATAAAAATATTGTATAATAAAGGTCATCTATTCGAAAAATTACATATATTTACGTTTTAATGCTAAAACGATTACGAAAGAATAGTGTATTAATCCAACTATTGTTAATACGAATTTAAAACTCGTCAAAATGTCGGGGATTAAGTACAGTTGTACCGCTCAATGTTACGAGGTTAGAAATAGTACGGCAACTAGGACATTATAAGCGTGGTATAAATACTTATTGTGTTTCAAAACCGGTTTTAATATAAGATATTAAAATCCGACTTTTGACAAAATAATTATACTAAAACTTGCAAAATATTATACACTCGAATAGAATTACGGATAATTGACATCAATGAAACCTGCTGTTTCTTAAATTCAATATTATAAATACAATAAATAACGTTTCAATTATAAAAATAACTTTTTAAAAAATTAATGAAAAATACAATAAAGTTATGGATTATTTAAAATTCGTACAGCAGTATTTTCGTGCGTATAACCGGCATAAAATTATTAAAACGACAGTAAAATCTTCGCATAATCCGCTTGTAGAACAATGGATGTTGCATAGGGACGAGTTGGTAATTTTAATTTCAAATCGGTGTATTGAATGCCCTACGCATGGATAAGAAGCAGGTAATAGTACGAAGATATGGTAATTTGTATATTTACCTATGAAAAATAGGAATTAACAATAGGAATGTAAAGATGTCAATGACGTCCGAAATAAATGTATGCATACTTTGATGATGACTTAATTCCGTATGTGTTTATTTAATGCTAATTCGATAATTGAATTGCATAATTGTTTTGAAAGATTTTATCTATTCTGTACACAATCTTTCAAAAACTTTATAAATTATTAAATTCCTTTCACTTAAATTACATTTCTCAATGTCTCTAGCGAGTAAAACAGAATTGAATTTTCTTATTACCAGACATTTTGCGCTGCTTGCAATTCGAGGAGTCCGGAAACTAATGATGAATAATGCAAACATTCGATATTGTGTTTTTTCACAGTAGAATGTTTCCAAATTTATATTATCATTACTGAAATTAATCATCGTTGATCGCGTTAATTGATTAAAAAATTGAAAGAAAAAGCCACATAATACTTTTGTTTTTAGTATGATATGATGCAGAGGTGGCGAAACCTTGACACGAGAAGAGCCATATATTGCCTATCATAAACTTTATCTCTTCCGTTCTTATTTAATAATGGGTTCATCGACGTTTTTCCAAGTATTTTCATTAGTCATATTAAAATAAAACCGTGTACTGCATCGTCTATATGAATAAAGAGCGTGCCTAAGCAAATTGGAAACGTAGAACACAGTGCGCTGGTTGTACGCTTGCAATTTGCGTAATATTCATTTGCTTACAAAAGAAGAAGGAAGAGTTTCATAAATATATTAAAGCGTAAGAGTTTTCCTTCGAAAGAAAAATTTCAGTTAGGATCTGCCTAGATATTAACTATATTCAGATTTATAAAAAAAATAATAAGTTATCCGGAATTTATATAATAAATGGAGAGATGAACCCTCTTTTAAGAATTGCTATATTTTTCTTATTTATAGCAATACCTATAAAAAATTGTACTATAGTATGCTGGTGACATATACTAACACAAGTATTAGTATAAAGATAATAAATACATAAACAAATTTCTTATTAATTAACAAAAACATATACAAGTGGTTCGTCTATCCCACATCACTATGGTTTAGTTGGCCCATGCTATACGGAAGAGATAGACCCGCGTATAATGGGAATAGGAAGGAAACAAAAAATTAATGATAAAACTTTATTGTTCTGTTTAGTACATTTTATACATAAAAAACGTTTATGCCAAATTAAAATTGTGTCACGTTCATCTATTACGGTACTTGTTAAATCTTATTTAACTTTGCTGACTTGATTTAAGACTTTTTTCCACACAAGTCATATTTATTGCCATTTGTTTATCATTAAGTTATTAATGTACTGTAAATGCGACATTGTACTTCGACGTTAGTCATACAATTCTGCTTATTTCTGTATTAAACCCAAATATATAAAAATGTTCCGTCTCTCCCGAACTTAACCTATATAAATGATGTAAGAAAATTAATGAATAAATAAACATTTTCACTTTTTTCCGTTTTTATTTCCAAATTAATATTTACTTTTCTAACAGTAGGTTTATAGTAGATTATATATGAATATATGAGTATGGTCTACTGTAAATTCAACCGATCAATATTGATAATTATAAATTTTTATGACTAAATTACACGAGCTTTATATAAACATTTGCATATTTTATGTGAACTTCTCGTGAAATGTCAAGAAAAATATAAAAAAAGCGTAAAACAGTGTTTCAGAAACGATAAAAAAATAAATTGTTTAAGGACGTCTTACTTTATAATGCCAACTCGAAAATACATTAGATTTGACCGGAATTGTGTGTGTTTTACAATAGACTGTCACTCGATGGAGGAAGTAATGGCGCCCTTACTTTAACTAATAAACAAAATTACGCGTTTTTGTTTATGGTATCGTTTGTACAGTACGGAACGTGCTCTTCTTTATACGCTTTGAAAATTTTGATTATTAATTGTGTCCACTCAACAACGAACACCGAAATACAGCGGTGTCTTCGAATAATTAAACTGGATCCAGAGGTGAGGAATAATGGGGATCGTGCTATCTCCAATAAGATCGAACTTATGACGATTTTCTTCGTTATTAATATTTACAAATTTTTTATAAAAGCCATTCCCACCCTCAAAATTAAGCTTTTCGCCATTTTATAATAATATAAATTTTTTATGATAAAATCTCATAACAGATGGCGCCACGCACAATTTTATCTCTTGCACGGGAAAGTTACGGAACTAGTTGGGTCTTTTTTTAATATGAAAACTTCATCGATCATGTATCAAAAATTTCAGAATAATTAGCATATCGAAAATACTGATTTTTCACTAAATACCAAATAAATGAATATTAATTAAACTATTCTTTATTATTTTTTTTACTGTAATCAAATTAAAATCATGGCGTTCCAAATGAAAATAGTGTACTTCTGTAAGATATATAAATGAAGAATGAAGAAACTGTTTTCGCCCACCAGCGGCCGAGTGGATTAAAGCATAAGCACTGGCAGTTGGTGGTGGGTTCGCTCTTGGCCAACGGGCTGGCCGCAGGTCTTCTTCACGTGTGTAACACCTAAAAGAGTGGTTCAAGGGAATGCCCAGCAGGCATTCTCTTGGTCAAATCGCCCATGTGCCGCGTTGCCGTATAAAACACAAACAAGAAATGGTCTTTATTCCTCAGCTCGATCCTTCAGGAAGAGATAGTTTAGTTGATGGACTTATAACATAGCGTTTCATTTAGATAAAGAGAGTCAATGGCACCATTAGTACTGTAGAAGATAAAGAAAGTTGATGTCTGTCGATACAGTTTTAAGTCATCAAAATTAACGAAAAACACATCAAAGAATAACAATATATATGCCATAAGATTTGATTTCTAATGGCCAGAATCACTGAACTCATGATCTTTGCATCATACTATCAGTTCTTTAATTAACTAAATGCATAATGAGTGACGCTTCAATTTTTCGAAATAAGGACTGTAGAGCATTGAAAAAGATGATAGACAATGATCAATCTGATTCAACAAGATGTTAGAAGAAGAGGAAGATGATTATTATAATACTTAATTCACTATCTAAAGATTTTAGATTCTAACAGCACAAAACATCCAGTCCAAGTATGGAAAGCTCAGGGGCCAGAGACTCCAATTACGACCTTCCGGTTTATTTGACTTCAAGCTCCCCTACCCCTGTAAAATTTTCAGTGATCGTCGTATTCTATCAATCTTCATGAATCTCAAACAATAACAGAGTTAGTTATAGTTGTCATATCGATTTCATCGTCGTGGATAAATATTTTGACTCTCCATTTTCCGGGATATCAGAATACAATATGATCAAATTCGTAAAAGATATTGAAATTTAACTAATGAATTTTGTTTTACATCCGAACTTATTGACTTACTATTCAATGCGGCAAATCTATTGTGTAATTTATAAGTCCATCAACTAAATTACAATGCATTTCTATTCTGTATTATTTTTAAATCCCTCAACTAAATTTATTACGTTCGTGCTATTGATGATTTTAATGTAAACCTATTGAACGTTTCGGCAATCTGATACTCTTGATTTATGAAATCTTTGTTTTCCAGTAAGTAAACACCCGTTACTAATCTAAATTTTCCTTTACAAATTACGGTAAGATTTCCAACCTTTGTTAGATTATATAGTAACAAATGTAAATGAGAGTGTTTTCTAATTCATAATTCATTGTCTTAACTGTTTACGTTCACTGTTAGATAAGCTCTAAGGAGGACTTTGTTTTCATGTTTTTCGTGGAATCAAAAATAATAACTCCCGAGATTTTAGTATTTTTGGACACGGAACCTTAAAACGTCGAGAAATACAAAAATGTTGGGGTGTATGTATGGATGCTGGTGTGTGTGGGGGTACGATTTTGTTCACGTACTTTGAAGCTTAATAACTTCTGTGCCTTTTATCGAAAATTTCTGAAATTGTGTACTAGAGGGATTGATGAAGTTAAAGGGTTTTGGTGGTTAAAGGTTGAGGGGATAGAGAGATAGAGGGGGTTTTGTGTAGTATCTCGACTGGGGTTGGATCTAATAAAGCTTTTACTTGTTATTATAATTTACAATCTGTGTTTCATAAAACTAGTCTCTACTCTCAAAATTAAGCTGTTTGGTAGTTTATAANTTTTTATAAAAGCCATTCCCACCCTCAAAATTAAGCTTTTCGCCATTTTATAATAATATAAAATATTTTTAAATAAAATATGATAACAGATGGCGCCACTAAAATTAGAATCGTTGCCGGGGAAAGTTCAGCAACTCGTTGCTGGTTTATTTATGATTAATAGTATTTTCTTGTATTGGCATTCGTAAAACGATTTCTCTATTTTTAATTACAGTATTTATATTCAGTTTATTAACAATCTCTTTTCCAATATTCATACATTTAAAGCCGCATCTGTAATTTGTAACATTTTTAATTATACTTAATCTAGTTAAATTCAAAACATTTTCCTTAATTACTCAAAATTATCGTACTATAAAATAGATCGTAATCTATTTTCCGACTAAACTGTCGTCTGTAAAATATTTTATATTATATTGCGTCTATAACAGAAACTTAATATAAAACCATATTAAAAATTAATTCAGCAGTCTAATTTACAACGTATTCTATAAATCATTATAAGTTACGCACATGTTGTCGATTCCAATTATTTCTTTTGTGGGTTTATTTGTTTTTCTTTCTGTATGACGAAAGATAAAAGAATTTGACCCTTTCGATTTCTCTTTAGAGTAATAATATAATTGGAAAACCCTGTCGATCACCGAAATAGTCATAGGCACGAATGTAATTCCATGAATTCCTGCAATTATACAGGCTAAAATAACAACTTTAATCGCTAACAATATTTCTTTTTCCGAAACGTTCAACACTATTACAATGGCAAGAATAGTAGTGACGCTTCCTTGTATAATGGGAATCGCCGTCAAATTTATTGCATTCTCCAAACGTTTGTCGGGACTACTTTCTTTCGCAGATATGTACGCACAAGAAACGTGTGCTGCGTAATCGACAGAATATCCGATAACAACAATTAAAATAGCCAAGGAAGTCAGATTAAGTCCCAGATTAAAAATAAACATGAAACCCAAAACACCCGCTCCTACCGAGATTATGCTGAATAACACACACACGATGCAAATGAAGTTCGGTAACAATACGGCAGATACGATAGAAACGGTCAACAGCACAATGCCTAAAGTCTGAATTGCTGTCGTAGGTATGGCGTCTATAGCGTCGAAATAGTAAAACAACGGATGATACACGACTGTGGTGAAAGGAAAAGCATTCAGCTTTTCTTTGAAATGATTAAATTGATTGTAGAAATGACTTCCGTTGTTTGTAACGTTCGTTTGAAGAAAGAAACGAGTGGAAATGATTCTGGTGGAGGAAGCATCGAAAACGATATCTTGTCTGAATCTTTTCGCTTCTGGGATGCGAAAAAATAATTTATGCAGAACGAAAACGAAATCTTCCGAATTTGTAATCTTATATCCGTTGATGAAGGAATTAATTCTGTTGTCTGAAATAAACTGTAGGTAGCTTCTTAACCAGGATTCGGTCAATGATCCAACGATCAGAGGATCCGATTCCAATCTTTGTAGCATATGTTCAATATTTTGTTGTATTGTGCGATTTGAATAATCGAGTTCCTGTGTGATGAACAGCTGTAACCTGTACTTGTATTGATTGTAATACTTTTCATTCGTTTTGTGATAATTATATCGATAAGTACCTCGAATTAAATTCATCTCTAATTCCTGTTCGTAAGAAAATTTTGTCAGTCCCCATATCGAAATTCCGGCGTAAATTAAATATAGTAACAAAACAATGATTGCTGTCAACTTCTTCTTCATCAGTTGGTTGAATTTGTTTCGGAAGATTTGAAAGGTAGATATTTTCTTATCTTTCTCATTCTTTTGATCTTCTTGACACAAGAAACAGAAAATTTTTTGGAAGTAATTTCTATTTACTGGAATTAAAAAAAGATTCAATGTGTAATTATATGATACTTCGTTAAGTAGTTTATTACTTATACTGACAAGTGTAAATTGTAAATAAAAACCAATATTTAAAAATACTTACAATTCAGCTAAGAATTCAGAAAAACATGATTTTCATAAAAATTAAAATATATTAAAACAAAATTCAATTATTTTGTATTTTTATACCCATTTCAAAGTTTTCTGCGTATCTTTTGAAATTTTTACAATCAGAAAACCTACTTTACCTGGAGGTTTTATAAATACCAAGGAATGTAATTGACGTTCTTCCGCTCTTCCACATAGAACCAAAATCGCTGCAACAAAGGTGATTTGATAAATATAGTCGAACATCAAACACGTTGACATGAACACGCAAAGTTCCTTATATACAGGGATAGTAGCAGTGAATATTCCTACTAGAAACGATGCAACATTAGTCAGAGAAGTGATTGTGATAGAAACACCCGACTCTGTGAATGTTTCGGCCATTCTTTCTTCCACAGATTTCTTCGGGTCGGTTTTCATCCAGGCTGATAACATAACAAATGTATCGTCCATACCAATACCTAAAAATAATGAAATTTAGTGGAATTTTTATGTATTTCTTTTATATGATATTTAAATAATTACATAAGATGAGAAACAGGTTTATGTAAGCGAATGAGTCAGTTTATTTGTAGTTACAATTGTAACGGAAGGAGAATAATGCTAATAATACGTAGAACTTTTAAGATTCTATTACTGGGATTAACGTGTACACAAAATAGTATACAGTATTTTAAGTTTTCTGTAATATTTGTCAAGGAACTTCTTTTGCAATTCATAAATTCTATTCTTAACATTCGGAGGTACGACTCATTTAGAAAAGTATGAAATCAACACAAACAAGCGAGTCTTGTAATCTTATGTGTAACGAAGAAGTCGGCGGAAAATAGGATGAAATAGAAAGAAAATATTCAATGTATGGACTTTTGATATTCGCAAAACGATGAAATAAAGACACAAACACGTGTTTGAATATACAAATATAAAATAAATGAATGTTTATGGGACATTACAGAAGAAAACAATTTTCAGAATCTCACAGATGTCGCTTCAGAAAGTTTAAATGAAAAATATCTTTATGCTTCTAACACAATAA
This sequence comes from Centruroides sculpturatus, assembly GCF_000671375.1. Classification (NCBI taxonomy): domain Eukaryota; kingdom Metazoa; phylum Arthropoda; class Arachnida; order Scorpiones; family Buthidae; genus Centruroides; species Centruroides sculpturatus. The sequence continues at coordinate 304,838 of NW_019384792.1, read as the reverse complement.
AGTGCTTTAAATTAAGACACTTGGCGGGTTGTCTCATCTTTATTTAGTTGATACGTGTCACTACATACACTAAAATCAAAAATAGAATTAGTATAAATACTAAACAAATCGAACATTTAAATACACTAANGTAAAGTACTGTACTTTACTGTCACTTGTTATACGTCATTTTTATTATTGTAGCAACTGATTATATAAAAAAAATAAACGTTTGCTATCACTAGAGTGCACGTTTTTGTCGAATTTTTTGAATTATTTTTTTAATAAAAATAGTTCTATCAAGTCTTTATCACGTGCGATTTAGTCGATGTAATCAAAATTATCATACGCTTTATATTTTATCTTGTTAAATGTTTTTTTTGTAATATAACATAACTACATTTAATGCAGCGATATTATTCGTTGAATATGTCTTATACCTAATTCTAATTGAAATGACATTCACGAATTTTCAATACAGTCGACCTATAACACGGGTTCCTATAGTTCGGATTCCTATATCACGGCGAAAAAATTGCGACATTATTCGTGCAAACATGCTAAAAAAACTCCCATAATTCGGTAAAACGTCATCGCCGACTCGTGTCGCGACAAGATTGCACAAACCGTTGAGTTTAAACGAACAGCGGACCTACCAAAAATCATTTATTGTTTAACGTCCATAAAAATTATATTTATATTAATGATGTCTCTAAAGTTCAGCGAATTTTTCGCGAAAAAAAATAATTTATCAGGAAGCACGCGAGCGCCATTCGATGACAATCTCCACGACGAAAACAAGCTTAAGCAACGGCGTAGTCGAACGTTGCACGCTCGGTAAGTAATCCTACAATTTTTTGTTTATAGCATAGTTTATATGGATTACTCCCAAAAAATTATACGTATTTTGCAAATGTTGAGTCGAATTAGTCTAGAATCGATTAATTTTATAGAAGAAACCTTTCAAATAGCCGTAATCCTTAAACTGCATACGTGCCGGGCTGTGATTGGCTGGACTCGTAGAAAATGGATTCATAAAAACTGAAACGTATCTACCGTGTTATAGGGGGGATCGACTGTATTTAGAGTGCCAACAGATAAATCGGCAGTATTTTGGGAGGTAAAAGGTTTAATTGTTTTAAGCACAAAAAGTTTATATCAAGCTAATATCGTTTATTGTTATTTAGGTTCCGTGGCGTAGCGTAGGTGTCAGCCGCCCGGGGCAAAGGAAACTTTCGCCGCACCCTTATTTAGGCATCTCGATTTAAAAAACTAAAATTTAGTTTCGTCACAGAATAAGTAATGAAAAATTCCGTGCTAGTGTCGCCACGTTTTTAAAATCGCCGACCCGGACGAGAGGTGAGGTTTGTTCGAACAGAAGTTCCTGACGCATACGCAATGTCATTTTGCAATGCGAAGAATAAAGTGCAGCGCATGCCGTTTCTAAATCAGTTTCTAAATGCCGTTTCTAGGGAGACTCGGGTAGGAGTAACGTAAGTAACCTAGATGACTTAGCTCTATTGAAAATTGGAGATGTGTATGAATACGAATGGTACAAAAAAAGGTCGACAGGTTGCGCACGATATTCCCGGACAGAATTAATAGTTCACCCAGACAGTGAGTAGATTCACGGACTATCCGGATGAAAACCAGAGGGGTGGTAACACTATTTCGTGCTCATTTCAATCGGTCCGAATCGTAGGTGCGACAAAAATATGAAATAAAATGGCTCAAATTTTTACAAGATATTATTATTATTTATTGTGAAATTTTTCCGCCCCCTAAAAAGTGCCACCCGGGGCCGGCCGCCCCTGCCGCCCCCACTTCGCTACGCCACTGTTTAGGTTATCAATCTTGAAACTTTCACTACATGGAACAAATTCAATACTCAAATTTGATTTTCAATAGTTAATAACTACCTCTTCTGACTAAAGAATTATTGTCTACAGTCGACCCCCCTATAACACTGTTGATTATTCCGTTTTATATGAATTCCATGTTGTAAGAGTCACTTAGATTTTACAAATACATGAGCCATTTACAGCCCGGGACACGTATTTGTAAAATCTAAGTGACTCGTACAACATGGAATTCATATAAAACGGAATTATCAACAGTGTTATAGGGGGTCGACTGTATTATCACTACAATGGAAACCACTTACCTAAAATAAGAAATGGAACCATACTTGTTATCGGAGACACCCTAAGTCCCGCATACTGTAATAAGCCGAACCCCGATATTACACTCATTCCAGTGGCTATCGACGACATGACTCCGGTCCACGGTTTACTTCGGAGAAAGTCCGGCCATAAACAAGTAACAACGGTAAAAGTAAGCATCAAGAAAACAGATCCTGGAATATATTTTAGAGTAGAGGGAAATAATTGCTTTTTAGATTCATTTCTAGAAAGCGACACGTCTTTACTTATTTTGATATGAGAAAAGTTCAGTCTATTCAAGAAATCTACGAATCGCTTTTCCCACGCTACTGCTTTCTTTTCTGCCCATTTATTCGAATCGTCTAGAAAATAGAACAATTTAACAGCCTCGGCTGATATTACGCAACCCTCTTCGTTCAGTTCCACACCACCCAAAGTTAAAACGTCGTAATTTCTGCTCGTGTCGCCGATTGGATATTTCAACCGAAATGTTCCGTTTTTCAATGCATCCAGTTCATTGTTTATACGAAGAATTCTATTTTTGTAACACTTTCCATTATTTTTAGCACAAATGTCTTTGTAGTTCCATCCTTCGTCTTCTTCAACAAAAAACTTTTGAATTTCTCTATCCAAAGTGACAATTTGCCGAAAGACGAACTTTCGTAGAATCGAGCCTCCGTCTGTGGCTTCGACAATAACGGTTCCGTAATGAATGACGTGCAATAATCTTGCGGGGTCGAAGTTTGACGCGAGATCTATGGGAAATAATTGCATCAAACGCGACTTGTACTTGTCGATAATCCCTCCGGATGGGACTAGAGTGTCTTCGCTTAAATCTTGGGAGAACTTTTGAAATCCTGTGGCTGATAACAATGTGATGAAGATAGGCACGATTATGCACCATGACGTGTGTCTTGAGACATTTATCCCGTGTTTATGAAAGTTTTCGGATAGAAAGCGAAATGCAATTCCAATAAACATATTCGATATCTGTTAAAATATATAAGAACTTAATTAATTTATTAATATATAAATATCAATATCGTAACTGTAATGATATGCAAGTTTAAGATTATGACGTATTATTTTGAATAATAGATTTTATCAGATACTATATATACCAATACACGAAACTCCTCCCACTCGGCTCTGAACAAAGTGTATAAACACAAGGTGTGGACACGATACCGTGAGGCATAGCGGCAATCGCCGTATTGAGTCTTTTGAGGTCGTGTATACGTTGTTTCTAGAGCGGATTTATTTGTTGTTTTTCGAGGTCAATTAGTTAAATTTCTCGTTATATATATATTTTTAAAATTGCTTTCTACTGCATGTAACCAAACTTTAGGGAAATGGCTCGATCCGCAGGATTAAACTGACAAATCGAAACAGGACCCGTGGAAAAAAGGTTTAACACGTGTCAAATTTCAGACACGTCACGTCACGTACGAAGTAATTTTGAGGGTCTTTTTATTATTGTCTAAGGAACAGCTTTCAGGACTGTTTGATTAAACTATTGACAGATAAATTTCATCAATATGATCTCACTCCATCGAGAATCTTTCAAAAATTACCATCAATGCCAGAAAAATTGTTTTTTGCTAGCCGATTATCAATTTTTAGAAACAAAATTAATCGGCGAACATACCAACTTGTAAGAAACGTGGAATCGCAGAAAATAAACCTTGCTTTAGATTTAACTCGAGATGATGAATACGTCCGTTATTGCCAGAGTATTGTAAAATCATCAACTATCCATTTATACAACACTTCTTCCTGCGTTAGTTTTCGGGTTGCGATTTGAAAATAATTGTAGACCTATAAATTTCCACTCTTGTCTGTCCGTCTAACTTTTTTTAATCTCCAGAACGGAGTTAAATGAATTTCGAGATCAGATTTGGAAACCTTAGCGGCAGGAGGTTAACTTTATGCGAACTTCTGATGCAAACCAAAAGTCACGTAACTTCAATTCGAAAATTTCCCCCAAAAGGTGTTAGATAGATGACGGCACGACTCTATTACTAAAGGGAAGGTATGATGAACAGATCCACTACTAATTTGTGGTGGAGAGCATATATTTTAAATTATTAGTTATGTAAAATATTTATTATTACCTTAATTATCAATAATTATTTGTTAACACACAACGAAAATTTCGGAAAGCTGCTGTTATAGTCACGCTATTATGCAAATGATGTGACTATACACTTTAGATCTATCTATACACATAAATGTAATTCCTGTAGACTGCTATACTCTAATTACACGAAATCTATATTTGATGAATTTTTCTAGAAGAAAATTTTGAAATTAGGCTATTTAAACAACTTAAGTAAACCCAGATTGCAGCGTAATGTTTGGATTTCCACAACAACTTGAGATAAAAGGAAAATAACACGCAGTCCGAATAATAATAACTCGCTTCTTTGACCTTTCAAGGTTTCGGGTTGAATGATTCATTTTCACAGATTTTCCTCTATAATTCGATCTTATTTCTATTGTAACCTTTATCTTATTTTTGTTTATTTTCCAATTTTCTAATGTTGACATCATAAAATAATTCACTATTTTGTCAAAATTAAGATGATGGCTTGTTAAATGATGTAAATGAAATTTCCCATAACTTTCTGACGGAAGTCGTTTCTCGACACGTAAACGACCTCGAATGCTATAATTCATCTCGACTTTCTCTTCTCAGACAATATTACCTGTTTCTATAGGAATTGCCACTTTTAATCGCTTTAACTTCTTTATTTATTCGTACTTTAATGAAGGAGCAAAGGCGAGAAAAGTTTTAACACTATTATTTTTATTTATACTTATTGAAAGAAAATTCCTAACTTCTAATGAATGTAAAGTAGAACCGAGGTACTGCAATAATGTTCAAATCGCCACCGCTCGGAGGTATTATTAATATACCAGAACACAGTACTTCACCTTTTCGTTCCGTGGGTCAGTTTCGTAGTCAAACGAAATCTGTAACTCATTCTTTCAGAAAAATGTTTTGAAACGGGAAAATATCTGCGATTTCTATTTGTGAAGTAAACCAGGAACGAGTTGCTTAACCTTCCTAGCAACAATTAAAATTTTGGTGTCGTCACGTGTTATAATATTTCATTTTAAAAATTTGTTATAGTTTTAACTATTATTAAATGACAAAAAGATTAATTTAGAGGGAAGAGATGGCTTTTATTAAACATTGTAAATGCTAATAACGAGTAAAATCGTCATTAAGTCCGACCCTACTGGAGATATACACGATTCCCATTATCTCTCCATCTCTCGACCTTTTTAATAACTGAAATTGAATAGCATTAATCCCCCTCATAAACAATCCTCCGTACAGAATTTCAGAAATTTTCGACAAAAAGCACGGGAGTTATAAAGCTTCGAAGAGAGTAAATAAAATCGTGCCATACACACATGCAAACTAACATCCACACATACAGAAATTACCACCGATTTTTTTCCTGCATTTCTCGACGTTTCAAAGTGTTTTAAGTCGAAAAATGTGAAATTCTTGGGGGTCATTATTTGACCGCCATATTTTCCCTCTTTATATATAACAGCCGGAAGTAAAAGTCATATTTAATATTATCGCTATTCATAATGAAAGAAAATGCTACATTTCACTTTGAGGCAAGAATCCGAAATCGTGATTTCGTACTAAAATAATACGTGGTACGCTAATAAAGTATAAAAATTACGTTGTTAAACTAACACTAAATAACATTAATTTATATATATTTTCCCTTTGTCTTTATATTTATGAATCTGACAAAAAAACAGCTTTTCCTGGTTTAGATGTTTAAATAATTACCTAAAATTTAACTTCTTTTTTACACGTAATCAGTTTTTACGCATCACCAAAAGGTAAATGTTTACAAACTTTCGATTAATATTAGAAAATATAAGTTTTATCACAACTAACCTGAAAAATTGTAGTTTATATTTTTAAATAATCTTATTCTTCGCAGTTAAAATTATTTGCTTTTCACATCGAAGAAAGGTTAAGAAGCGAAAGTGATCCAGCTTTTATACGCAAACGGAATCCTATTAAACCCATTTAAACAAAATATACACGACGGAACCGGTTGATCCACTGCAAACACGAGTGTTTTGATGTCCCTGAGTTTTTTGATTTACATTTCATTGTTCCAAAAATTTTCTCTTTCGTGTTCATTTTTTCTTTACAATAACTTATCTCGTTTAAACGATTTTTAATCAGTTTTGTTTTCTACTGACGTGTCTTTATGTAAATTTCTAACATTTTATACCGTACTATCTACGGGGATGGCAAACGTTGTCACTTGTGTCAATCGTGGCACGACTTCCAGGGCCATAAGGCGGACTCGCCTTCAAAAACACCAGCAACGCGTTGTTTAACTTTCCCGGTAACATTCGGTGGCACCATCTGTTATCATATTTTATTAAATATTTTTTATGTTTTTAATTATTATAAAATGAAAAACCTTAATTTTGTGGGTAGGCATGGATTTCATAAAATTTTGTAAATGCTAATAACGAGTAAAATCGTAATTAAGGCGATCATTCTGGAGATACACACGACTCCTTTATCTTCACACCCCCCCACTTTTAATCACCAAAATTTAACATTACTCTTGCAACGTATGTTAATTAATTAATTAATAACTTTGTTTTTATAATATCAATTCACATCTTATTGTTTTGAAACATCTGACTTATGTTAGAACATTTAAATTTATGCGGTTTATAAATGTTATAAATAAAAATCACTTAATAACTGCACGACGTAACATATGAATTAAGAAATATAAATAGATTTTAAACACCGGCCATCAATAAATGATTACAGGGAATTGTTATCTACAAAACTGGATTGTTGTAATCATTTACTAACGTGGATATTTAAAAAGAAAATATATCAGAAAATTATAGGGAGAATGGAGAAACACTGGGTTTCGCACAACGCAGTGAAGATGAAAATAATACGAGCACGTCCGAATAAAAAAAATTGTCATCGCTAATGATAAATAGGATAAACTAAAAGGAGAGAAAGAGAAAATTTCTGACGAAATACATAAATAGTTTTGTAAAAGTCATGAATTATAAGAGATTACGTGAAGGAAGTACTACGAAGGACACTTTTATCGAGTAGATTCTGCATTTAGGAATTTCTAAACGAATAGGAAGTATTACTTATGCCGAAATCTATCTTATAAATGGTAATTTTGTTAACGTTTTCACTTTAATTTCTATTTCTGTACGGAAATTACAACAGTTTCAATTAATAAGGAAATCGTTGCAATTTTATATATTCGTTTCAAACTCGAGTCCTTCAACTCGTATTACTTTACTTGTAATATTGTCGAAGTTCTTGTATTATTCATGAGAAATATCTAATGAATAAAACATAAACGTGTTTTAAACATTACGGAAAGGAGCAATGTATTATATGATTAAATGTACTTGCCCAAAGAATATCAATTCCTTAATAGTTACGTACAGTACCGTACATATGTATTCTTTCAAAGTAGAGATAAACAAAAAATAAATAAATAAAATAAAGAAACAAAAGTTGTTATCTGTGTATCTGTGTATCGAATATATTACATATTGATATTTGTACAGTACAGTACATAATAATACTATACTATGTAATCGGGTTAATATATTATAGTATTGTAATTGTAGCATTATATTTAGTTTAGTAATTATACATAATAATAAATATATTTCCTCATTTTTTAATTGCGAAACATTACTTTTTTAATACAGTGGTAGATCGAAAATTATGGGACCGAAATGGTGTCGGATAATTAACGGTTAATTCCGGATTATGGGAAAATTAATGAATGTAACGAATTACTCGATATTGCAATTATCGGCAGCCGAATTAAAGAAATTCTATTAAATACATTATTATTAATAACTTAATAATCTGCGAATGTAGTTTTGTCGTTACCAATATTAGCGATTCGGTACACATCTTGACAAATTGCGCGTAACGCATTTCACGGCCCGAATGCTATCATTCCGGTAATGGAAATCAGTTTAGTAAGCAAAGGACGAAGCTACTTATTTATTGCACAGACTCGTCACTTTGAATTATTGTTTATTATTTATCTTTACTTACATTACAGCGACAATAATCTTGGAGTTTTGGACATTATAATTTCGGACAATACTCGTTTTCTTTATTCAATACTTCGCTTTTCGTGCGCCAAATTCTCACCTTCCTAAACTAACTATTTATTGTGACGTCGTCACAATAAATAATTATTCCTTTATGTTTTAGCGTATTTACAAAAAAATTTAATCTGTGACGTTAATTGCCGCGCAATAAATAAATGTAACTCTTTTGCAGCATAATTTCCTATTGCATTACACTATTAATCTACACTTGTCTGCTTAGTTAGTGTTTTATATTTAGATAAGAGCGCCACCTGTTATCTATTTTTACACTTAGACATCAGTGAGAAAATGTTTTATTAATAAAAATAGGTGTTTTAACAGGGTGGTTAGATACTTTGGACGAATAGGATTATCACTTTTACTAACAAACGGTTACAAGTTGCCAAATTCATAACAGCCAGTTTTTAATTAAGTTATGATTTACCGTTTTTTAACATAGCCGTAGATAAGTAAGGCTAAAGGTATCTCATCCATCCTTAATTGTTAGCAAATGTACCATTTGTTACAAATGACAAAATTTTGTATATATCCTATGTAACTATATAAATAAATTGATTATAGAGCGATTATTTATGTTTAAATTTTGAAAATTTTTGTACCGTTTCTTACATACAGTATATTATTTAATAGTATCGTGTTATAGTACTGTTTAATAACATTAAAGGTATTAAGGGGAAGAGACTTAAAACTTCGCATCTACTCNTGGAAATGTTTATTAAATTATTACCACTGTATTTCATTATTTCTATATGTTCTTTGAATTTACGTTTATATATATTTTTTTCACAGTGTAGGATTTTAATATTATTTCTATCTATTTTGCAGTTACTATTTTTGATGTGGTTATACCAAGGTGAATTATCATGTTTTAACCGTATGGCAGCTTCATTTTTAACCTGTAGAGCTGTGAGAAAGTCTACCGAAATTTTGTTCGGATTGAAGAGACATTTACCTATAAAATAATTATTTCTTTATGTTTTAGTGTATTTACAAAAATATTAATCTGTAACGTTAATTGCCGCGCAATAAATAAATGTAAGTCTTTTGCGGCATAATTTTATTAGAATGGATTATTAAGCTTGTATAGAAAAACAAAGATGCGAAGTAAATCATTGTAGAGTTTAACTGGTGAAGGTCCATCTCACCCCCTATAAGTTGGTCAGGACTGCCCTTCTTTAAAATATTTTCTCACTGATATCTAAATTATGTTTTTATCTTTCACTGGCGTGTACTTATTCCTTTTTATATCCATTGATAACCTTTAGGAAATTTTTTACCTAAACCTAATTAAGTTATTATTGTTAATACCTAATGAATATTTTAACGAACATAATTCGTTTGGCATATTTCTTATATTGTCCAATTTCTTTGGTTAAAGCGCAAGATCTATTAATATTTTTCGGATTATTAACCTACAAATGTACAAATTAAAGTTGGTCTGGTATTATTGTTTAAGCTAAAATTTAATATTACAATTACCTGTTTATCTCACCGGCGCTATTTATGTTATTATTCACGAACTCGTTCTTTCCTACTGCATTTCGCTATTAATCTACACTTGTCTGCTTAGTTAGTGTTTTATATTTAGATAAGAGCGCCACCTGTTATCTATTTTTACACTTAGACATCAGTGAGAAAATGTTTTATTAATAAAAATAGGTTTTTAACAGGGTGGTTAGATACTTTGGACGAATAGGATTATCACTTTTACTAACAAATGGTTACAAGTTGCCAAATTCATAACAGCCAGTTTTTAATTAAGTTATGATTTACCGTTTTTTAACATAGCCGTAGATAAGTAAGGCTAAAGGTATCTCATCCACCCTTAATTGTTAGCAAATGTACCATTTGTTACAAATGACAAAATTTTGTATATATCCTATGTAACTATATAAATAAATTGATTATAGAGCGATTATTTATGTTTAAATTTTGAAAATTTTTGTACCGTTTCTTACATACAGTATATTTTTTAATAGTATCGTGTTATAGTACTGTTTAATAACATTAAAGGTATTAAGGGGAAGAGACTTAAAACTTCGCATCTACTCCAGTCATCGTGTATCGCCATCTGTCGACGAAAATATATACTTTTTAATATATATTAAAGAAAGGAAAAATACCGTTATTTCGCCCGATCGGAGTGTGACAATTCATTACTTTCGAAAGTAAACGCACTGTTTTTACTTTTTTAATACCTTTTCATTCCTTAATTGCTATACAATAGGACGCCGTTAATGACATATTTCTATTATTCGATTACGTTGGCTAAATTAAAGACATTATTAATTTTTATACTTTCATTCCTGTCCCCTAAGGTCCTCACCCGTTACTATTATTAGTAATGGGCAAAAGATGGTATGATTTTTTAAATATAAAAATTATAGTTAAATCGTCCAGAATTCCGTAGTTCCATAATTTCCTTTCAAACGGCAGAAACACGGGTAACTACAGATATTAGTGAAAGCATTAGTAAAAGCTGGTAGTGTGAACATCGACGTGTTAATTAAGGCTGCTGATGTCTTCTTTCATTAATAAATGCCGAGGCAAGACGGCTTCGCATACCCATTTTTCTTCACCTCCTAACCTTTCATCTAATCTATCACTATTCTTCTTTCCTTTCATTTCTTTCAGGGCTAAGTCAGTCAACAAGACAGACAACCCTCTTAATTGTCATTACAGAAATTGCTTTTAGCCCTAAGTATAATTAAATTAATTAAAATATCTATAACCATAAGGTAGATAATAGGAAGGGCATATCACACCAATGATAATGGGCACAAACGCTCAAGAATCAAAGTAAAAATTTAATAAAACAAAAAGGGGGTATAATAAAATGATTACATAAGTATAAAAACCGTAAAAATCCAAAATGCATTTCGGACTATTCTCCAATGGAAAAATAGTCCCTCGTCAGTTAGTAATAGCGAGAGGTCTTAATATACTTAAAATTATACAAGGCGAGAAAAAATATCAAATTTAAAAATTAAACTTAAAACTATGCTTAAAACTATACAATATAAAGATGAAACCATCGCCATGACTGTATGAGCAGTAAGCATTATCAATGTAGACAGGATTAACATTTCTTCCTAACGTTGCATGGTAACATGATGAACAGTTATGAGTTAGCCGAAATATTGGTTAACAGTTATGAAGTAATATTATACAGTCAGTTTAAATTATGTACATACCAAAAACAGTAGAACAACAGAGTTGCAGGTTCAGACATTTCTACAAGATGCAGGGAGCAGTTACAAAGGAGGTGTGTTACCTTACACATCTGGAGCACATGTGGTGACAACATATGATGCAGCCAGATGTCACTGTTAATTTTGGATGCATTTTGTTGCATTTTGGATTTTTACGGTTTTTATACTTATGTAATCATCTTATTGTACCCCCTTTTTGTTTTATTAAATTTTTACTTTGATTCTTGAGCGTTTGTGCCCATTATCATTGGTGTGATATGCCCTTCCTATTATCTGCCTTATGGTTATAGATATTTTAATTAATTTAACCCTCCTAATCTTTACTCCAGTGTAATGTAATGTAATGTCTCCAGAGTCTCCGTCATGTCCTCAGCCCGAGGAAATTTCCTACTCCTGTCTCGGATAAAACCTTCCACACCTTTCTTCGAACTGTTTCCAGTGTGCTCTAAACTTTCAACTACAAAATACTCTAAAGACGATCGAACGAGCATCTCATATACGATCGGTTCTCTTCCGATTCCAGGTATTTATAACAACGCGAGATTTTAGGTGAACTCTGTCTATCGGGAAACGCGTCCACGTCACTCTCGTATCCAATGTCTAATTGCCTCGCTACTGTAAATCTGTAGAACTAGTAACAAAATTAAACAGGTATTTGTTTTGTTAACCTAGTATTTGAGTGTCTCGCTTCCAACACTGTCTCACTCGCCTCCGTCCGAATCCGATCGCGTGACCTACTTTCTAACCCAAAATCAAAATACTATAGTTTAACACGTTGATGTTCACACAATCAATTTTTACTAGTGCTTTCACTAATATATGCGGCTACCTAAGTATCACGTGTATTTTTAATTTTAAAAAAANCGTAAGTGTCAAGTACAGTACATAGTAAGAAAGCTAAAAAAGTAATTATTGTAGCTCATGTAATTGCCGGAATTCGTGAACTTACATTTGTTCCAATAATTATTTCCGTGATCGACGGAATTATTCAAATATGTCTCTATTTCAAATCCAAGAGGAAAAGTTTAAATTCTTTCATCCTAATCATACGGTAAGTATACAGTCAATTCACAGGAGTAGGTAGAAGTATTATCAATTATATTATTGATAATAATTTACGAGTCTTGTAATATATTTTATATTTAACAAATCAAAAATGTAATTAAAATTGCTGCTAAACATTGCGATGATTTACAATAAGCAATTTTTAATTTTAAAAAAATTATGGGACTACGGAATTTGGACAATTTAAATATAATTTTTATATTTAAAATATTATACCACCTTCGATTTATTTCGTGCCCGTTCTTATTATGTATTTTGTTTTTATTAATTCTGATTATTTCTCTATTCGTCTAGTTGATATTATATTCCGACTTCACAATTTTCACTGTAGTTAAACGTGTTTCACAACCTTTACTATTAACTTATAATGTTTGGTTACTGAAGAGTTTTTATAGTTTTGTTTTATGACCTTTATATGAGCCGTTCACGGGCCAAATCGATTGACTCTATTCGTAAATCCTTAAAATAATCGCGTAACTAATTCCAAAATGTTTATTTAAATTTAAAGTTTAAAAGGAATTTTAAAAAATAATTTATATTATCAATTTTTATACTTTTTGTTTTGTGAAGTTAATCGATGTGGAAGTGACGGCTCATACGCTAGTTGGAAATTATATATATATATATACACACACTTTCCTACAGGGTATAATTTCTTTAATATTATACTTACAATTTTATAAGCCAGGTTTAATGGTTCCATTAAACAATGTAACAACAATTTAACAACAATATTAACAACAATTTTCTAAAATTTGTCATACAGGCAAGAAGCTTTTTAATACGAATCATACTTATTCGACTAGAAAAGAATCTGAAAATAACTTTGAAGATTACAAATTTGCTTATTCGGTTTCAAACGCATTAAATTACAGAACGATTAGAGAAAGTTCGTTCAATTTTCTTGCAATTCTCGTTCACGGGAAAGCGAAAGATAAAATGATAAATTCTAGATTACCCGGGAATTCCCCTTTAAAAAAATGAGCCATAAAGATGAACTCTTGAATGGCTGGCTCTGCTGCTTCTTTGCAGTTTACACTTTTCAGCTATAAACTTTAATGAACATATGGTATTTACAAAGTTTCCGGGTATAATAATTTTGATATAGTAGGTTTAGTTGTTTGCATTTTTTCGATCTCTACGTTTTACGGTCCCTCGAATCCAAAAATCTAAAAATCTGCGGGTCGTCTTTTGACCGACCGCCATACTTTTTCTCTGTTATAGCCTATATAACAGAGCCAGACAGGTAAGTAATCGTAAGTGTCAAGTACAGTATATAGTAAGAAAGCTAAAAAAGTAATTATTGTAGCTCATGTAATTGCCGGAATTCGTGAACTTACATTTGTTCCAATAATTATTTCCGTGATCGACGGAATTATTCAAATATGTCTCTATTTCAAATCCAAGAGGAAAAGTTTAAATTCTTTCATCCTAATCATACGGTAAGTATACAGTCAATTCACAGGAGTAGGTAGAAGTATTATCAATTATATTATTGATAATAATTTACGAGTCTTGTAATATATTTTATATTTAACAATGAAATTCGTTTTACAATATAACCTTTTTTAAAGTATTTTTATATATGTAATACATTTTATAAATTATTTATCCCACGATATAAATATGAAATAGTATGGCCTATATTCTGAAAGCTGAAGAATTTTCAACAGCTGTTGTAATGAATTAGAAATAAATATTTAAAGTGCTTTTTACTGTTTTCTTTTTTTCTAATTCTTTTCATTTCACAGTGTTCAAAGTCACGGTAAAATTATTGCATCTTGGAATTAAAAGTAAGTACTGTACGTGTCGTATTTTTGTTTTTTACCGTGTAAGGCCAGAGTACGATCGAGACAAAAACGTGTATGAAATAAGAATAACAAGTATTGTCGTACGGAACAAAAAACGCATTGATAATTAAAACCTATAATAGAAGTGAATTAATAGAAGTGAGCCTACACGTCCTACATTTTAAAAGAAATGTGACGGGATAGAGCAAAAGAGGACAATTTTTACCACAAAGAAGAAACAAGAATTATTTTCCCAAGTTTCTCCCTTATTTCAATTGTAATTTGGTTAATTGAGCAGGTGTCTGTCTATATACTATAATTGTACTTTAAGCCTTCTTGTGAATTAAACAAAGTAATAACGTCATATTATATTGATAATTCTAAACTAAATTATTGTTCATTTAAGGTTTAATTGCAATGTTAACGATTGATATCAAGCTGTTTTTTGCGGGGGATATTAGTATTGTTTGTAAAATTCCATCGAAGATGGCCAGACGGCCCCAAATGCATATCGGATAAATAGTTAATTTAATTCATTGTGAACATATTAAACTCGATTTACTGGTTTTAGTTAACTTTTTTCTAAAAGAAAAAAAATTGTTATTAAACAAACTACCTTAATTCTCCACTGATCGTATTTATCCTAGTGAACAGCACACTTCACGTAACTCTCTCAGCTCGCAACTCCACTGTTTACTATTGAAAAACTCTTATTTGTATTCTTTTTGGATGTTAGATGAGACAATTACTAGAATTAGTCCGATAACGTTTTTTACTTTATTATTACGGAAAAACAACAATAGCCCTCTACACACGCACTGTTAATTTTAACTCAAATTTAAAATGACAAGGCCGAATGGAATATGCAATTGTTTCAGTTTACAAAAGCCTATTTCTCCTTCAATAGACAGCCCGATATAATTTATTAGAATAAATATGAGAAAATTCGTTTTCTTTTAAAAATATTTTTATAATTCTGACAAAACAGGAAAAATTAACCCGAATTAACGAGTGACTGTAATGAAGAGTGAAAACTCTGCAACTGTTCGAATAATCCGAAGCAAAAGTTTTAAATTTTTCAATATTTACCAGGAATAATTTGAAAACAAAGAGAAATTAATCGAGAGTATCCTTTAAAATAAACATCATAACCGGAAAAGTTTTGTAATAGAACAGAAACGAAAGCTTTTAAAATTATATTTCGATTAAGTAGTCGATGAGCGATTTGTTTAAAAACTCCGGTAAAACGATCTCGGTCCTGGACACCGCTTCCATTTTCTGCAAACTGTTTATAGAAAATCTGAAGATATAGGATTTGCGGGAGTATTAGGACCTAGAGAAGCTTTTAATTCTACTTTTGAAAATTGCAACAAGGAAGTCGAAAACTTGATTTTGTTATATAATGTATGATTAATCGCGTCATTGTTCTTTTCTTTTTACCATAAAATTACATTATTTTATGGATTCGAGCGTCGTTCGCAAATACTTTTTTAACCGTACAGATGGTGACTCTACTCTCAATTTCAGTTCACTCTCCAATTCTGCGTAAATACAAATTAAATGTGTTAAACTTTGATAATAACAATCGGTAAATTCAAATACAGAATTATCGGGAGAAGTAACGTTGAAATTTAAAACGAGTAGACATTTCACCCGCCTTTCACAATATCGTGAGTGTAGGGGTTTGGAAAAGGGGCAGAAAGTGAACAATACGATATTTATCATCATTACGTCCGATATCAATAAATCGTTTTCCCGAAAGGAAAGTTCTCTGGATTGTTTAAAGTAAGGAAAATAAAACGTATTTTCTAAAGAAATTACAAATATTCGGAAACTTTTTAAACAATTTTTTCTGTTATTTTAATTTCATAAATAATCAGTGCTGTACGAATGAAGTTTTTTCCGGATCTGACTATATGCAGAGCACTTGTACTTCTTCGTGTAAACAATGTTTACTTCTTCGCAATAAAATCTTTTCTGTTTATACAGTTGTTCTTGATTACAAATTATATTTCATGTAAGGACTTTATGAGAAACTATAATTTTCCGTATGTTCTAACAGAAAGTATGGGAATCGGTCAAAAATTTCCCATAATATTTTCTTATTTTTGGATTCGTGGATCGTTAAAGTTTCGAGAAATACAATTTATTTAGGAAAACTTTTTCTGTATGTGTGGATATTAGTGTGTGGAAGACACAATTTTATCAAATACTTACCCCCTTTCAAGCTCAGTAACTCCTATATCTTTTGTCGATCATCTGTGAAATTTTTCTTGCAGGTTTGTATATGAGAGGAATTGACGGTTTTAAACTTTGGTGGTGAGAAAGAGGGGGGTCGAGCGTCGAATCTCGAGTGTGTTCCTATACATTTTGATGATTTTACTTGTTATTGACAATTGCAAATTTTTAAAATAAAATTATTCGTTAACCTAACAATTAAGCTTTTCGTAATTTTATAACAATTAGTAACGTGAAAAGTTTTAAAATAAAATATAACAGATAGCGCCACACACAGATTTAAATTTTTTGTCGAAAAAGTGAGGCAACTCGAATAAATATACGTAAGAATTATTATATTTTTTATATTTCTGTACAATGTTTACGAGGAAAATATTACTCTCTTAATAATACGCTGATAATACAAGATAATAATACTGTACATTGATTGATATTAGTTTTCATAAAGGCGTGCAAAGTATATCGTCTTCCTTCACCTCCTGCACCAACTACGAGTAACAATGCACAGCAAGATTTACTATCGGTACTATCATTAAAATACGAGTCATTAACGTTTATAAAAGCCCGTTGTTATGTTTTTAATTATGAAAGGACATCGACTCGCAGCAGAGCGTCGTTAAATATAGGTGTCGATAGCTCATCGTGTACCGGTGCATAGGATTTTATATCGTGCGTGTTCGTCCTGGGGCTCTCGATTTTCTTAACGAAGCGTAGAATTCTTTTCGAGTTTCACCGAGAGAGTTTTACCTGCCTAAATAAATATACGAGATATATTTCACTCCTATATACCACTTGTAAAATATGGGAAACATAAATTTGTAAAAAATCTCATTGTGAAATTTAACAGAATTCCTATACTTTCCCTTGTTATATCAGACACAGCCAAGATATTAATTAAAAATTAACGTTTAACGTAGTTCATTTCTTCAAAAAAGGATCGCTTACGAGCCTTCTAAAGAGAGCCTTAAAAAGGGTGTGTTCGTAGCTACTTTCGGTTGTTTAACAAATATTTATTTTAAGTGATAAACACGGAGGCGTTTATATTCTCTGTAATGAATAGAAAAGTTTTTGATTTTGATTAGGCGTAGATATTTGAAAAATTGTAGTTAATGGTTTAACAATGTCTAACTAAAAATCAAAAAGGAAATTATTCGTTTGTATCGAAAGAATACAATAAAATCTCAATATTTATGATAGATGAATTAAATGACGGCAAACGACTATTATTTAATGATTACAGTCAAACCGGTAGCTTTCTTGTTTCGTATCAATTATGGTTATTGTTCAGCCATCTATTGTTTCGGTCGAATTGCCTCTACGAATAAATTTTTATTGCATTTCACTCGGCTTAACTCGGTAATAGGCTTTTCCTTTCTCGTTCCTCTTATTACTTTCCTTACCTTTCGGTATTTTATCGCTCAGTCGAACACGTCCCTCTGCGTAAGACATTCAGCAATAATACTTTAATTCTGATAGAATTGAAGGACGGGGCAACAATTATAATAGTTTAAGGAAATTATTTTAGTTTTTCAAGTTTCCTTGCAGGTGAGTGTCTTTCTCTCGAAATCGGGATGCCACATTTTTAGAATAATTTCGATTTCTAGACACATTTCGATAGTATTTTGACTTATTTCGGCAAGAATTCAGTTTAACTCGCAATAAAATAACTTTCGCTAACAATTTGCAAATTGTTTTCTAAAAAAATCGACGAGTGAGCAATAAACGTTCTTTTATTCTCGTGTTTTTATCATTTTTAGGGACGGACATTTTTAAAGTAAGTGTTTTATTGTTACAAAATTATAAAAAAAATTACTTTTTGTACGATGAAAACTGTTTTTGAGGTAAAATTCCCAATATAAATAAGGCCAGACAGATGTAAACCTATCCATATTCAAATGCGAACGACAAAAGGCGTTTCGCATTATTTAAATCTTATGCCCGATGTGTCGGGCTGCATTACCATATAAAATAATGACGTAGTTTACTATTTCTTCCAAAGTCGCTTTATGTAAATGCTTTGAAATATAATAAAAGGCTTTCGGTCGTCCCAGTTTTTAAAGTTGTTCACTACGTCAGAATTTGAAACGTTGACTAAATGGATCGATACGTGGGTTTCGAGTTGAGTTTGATTGAGTTTAAAATTAAAAAGAAATAATTAAATAAATTTTTAAGATCGCTTCTGTAGGTAAAAACATTGAAGCCTGCAGAACAACCACTTACCCGCTTCGAAATCTCGTTGCTATAACGTACAATTTCTCCGAATTCTTGATTTTTTATTAAATGATTACAAAAATAGACAAGATTTTTCGTTTTCTCACCGTTTCCATTCAAGAAATTGTCGCTTGTTTAAGGCGCGTAACGAGACCCGTTCTTCGCCTCCTATCACTAAACGATTTAAAAATCCATTCGTTTGATGTGTTCTGGTGTAAGCGTTGGAGGAATCCATTTTGAAACAGTCTTTCCGTAGCGAAGACAAAGAGTGATATCTTCGTACGGGACAGATTGAGAAACAATAGAAAACTCCTGATTAAGTTCATTGGTAGAGAAGTGCCCGTTTTGCGAATCGACGTCACTTTCTTGACTCGTAAGCCACGAGGGTTGGTTTGTTTGCGCGCGCTTCGTAGACTTTTTTTTTGCAATAAACCAGTACATTAGTTTGACTTAACTCTTATATTTCTTTTATTTATCGAACGCGAAAATGTACAAATGACAGACAATGCGTTGACATTATTAGTAATAGACGTCTGTGACAGGGATTTTTGTCGACAGATTCGTCGCTTCTTACTCGTTGTTTTTGACGTGGGATTTTAAGAGTATTTTTGTACTCGAGTATTTTCTAGAAATTCCCTTACAAGCGCAAAATGTTTTCTGACTTTTGTCTAGGTAAGAGAATCGGGAAATTTGTATTTGTGAAGATTTAACTCTTTGTCGTCAGCGCACTTTATTTTCTCTTGGTCGTTCACGATGACAAGTTACGGTGGCCGAATCTAAGAGATCGCTAATTATATTTTAAATGGTTAAAAGATCTTCAACTTTGGGAATTTACAGTTTTAAAGTAATATTTAAAGAAATACTGTATTTTTAATTGCTTTGGACTCGTCCTCAGAAAAATTTTCGACTGTTTTTGCATGTTTTTGCAGGATCGTGTGAATTTTTACAAGAGGCTAAATTCTATTTGATTATGTTTAGATAAGTATATAACGTTTAACGCTTAAATTTCCAATAGTTTTGTATGTCTGCATATCTATTGTTTAATAGTTTCACCCTGATTTATATTAAATTTCAAAAATGTTCCTGAAAAAACTTCCTCGACCTTTTTCTTCTTCAGAAATCCTGTTCGAGCGTCACTCCGAACTTTCAATTCCCGTAAGATCATCTCACAGTTTGTTGGAGCCTATTCTACTATAGGCCTATTTGGTGTTGCTACGTCTACCTATACGTACAGTTTATGCAAACTATAAATCATTTGCCCTAGGATCTTGGATGTTGGTCACATGGCATTAATAATTATTTAACCCAAAATCCAGTGTTCGAAGTTGATAACAATTGTTTGTTACGACACAACTAACGATACCGAAATAGAATAAAGTTCGTCTACAAGCGTGACGTCGAGTTTATTTCGTTAGTCGGATTCACTCGTATCCTCAATTACCGACGATTACTTTTTCTGTTATTGGCATTTCGTGTTTCACGTAATACAAGTACACAAGGCCGTCACGGATTGGATGTGACTCAGAGGTTGAGCGGGTTCTTTTTGCCTTTTGTGTTTCGAAGAAAGGAATATAAATTTGCTTTAGTATTCTACCGTTATCTCTGGTTATCAGTTAATATAATCTATTAATGACCTTTAAACTGTTCATCTTTGCTGTAACAGCATATATCTAGAAACCTGTTAAGTACTAGCTGATACGATTAATTGTTTTTTTTTGTTTGATATGTTAAGAAAGACGTAGTTTGAATAAAACCTGAATAGCACGTATCCCACCATCAGGATCCTCGGAAGGCTGCAGCGTAGAATTCTTACCAGTGCATTCAAAGGCGTGATAACGAATGACGAAACGCATAAAATTTTCACCAAATGCGCTTAAATAAATCGATTTCGCCTTTAATTTTACTCGACTTTTTTGGTATTGCAAAATATTAACATAATTTATCCATCAATATCCGATAAAGTAAGAATCTGCGACTGAAGTTACGCGAACGTTATCGTACTAATCTGATTGGCGAGTTAACTCGCGTCGCAAGCGCATACGACCTTTACTCACTCCTTTGCCCTTACTGCCTCTCGTTTAGTAACGTTGCTCGTTACTATCGTTGCTAACACCGAATATGGATTTTACCGGATGAATAATTAATAATATCTTTGAAAAATTTTACGGCTTATTTTATGAATAAGCGGGTCTAAATTTAGAAACTGATTTATTTTTATAATTATGCATAAATTAAGATTACTTTTCAAAAGTGGTAACTTCAGAGGTCGTTCCTGACGTCTGCTCATTCTAAATAGCTTTATCCCTGTCACACTTTTTTTCCCTCGTAAGTAAGCTTCCTGTTTTTTTTTTTTTTTGTTTTAAGATAAATTAGAATACTTTTGTTTCGAAACATCCTATCCTTACGTAAGAGTAAATCAATTTATGTTATATTATTTAACTTAATTTTAATCAAATATATATAAACACGAGGGTGACCGAGATAGTAAAGAACGTTCGAGCATATCAATCTGAGCAAATAAATGACCGCCGTCGTTTTAAGGTCGATTTTTTCCTCCCGTGCGCTAGCTCGGCACATAGAGAGTTTCGATAACGACAAACTTGTTATTACTGATTTGTCAAGGGTTTATTAATGATATTAAGATAATAACAATTCTACCGATTCGCAACGGAGCATCGAAAGTGATAATTACTTAATAATTAACATCATTTATTATTATTAATAGTAACGAACACAAATTTATTAGTTTTTCATAATTTACAATTTGTATAATCTATATCTATGTACGCACATATTACGTTGTCTTATTAACGAATGTATATTTATGTCGCGTAAATATTTAATCCGATAAAATAATTGTAGATAAAGTGCTTTGTAAACATTTCAGAAATTTATTTATTCATTGTTTAATAATCCCCAAAAAGGATTTGATAGAAATTAATCATTGAATCGAGCATTGACAATACGAAGTCAATGTCTTTAAAAGTTTACTCCATCGTCTATCGAATTTTATCCTTAAGCGTAATAAAATTAATTAATTACCAGTATGTATTATTGGTACTCGATTAATTAAATCGAGTACCAATAATACATTGGTACTCGATTCATAGTTTATGAGATGTAATATACAGAATATTATTTTTATATTTGAAGTAAATCGTGGGGTTAATTGTATTTTTACATCATCTCTTATTTTCTATATAAACGTCATAATCCGATCTTATTCCGAAAGAAATAAAAATTGGGTTCAAACCAGTCGATGCGTTTTCTGATTTTCGTGTCACGTGACTGTCTTCTTTCGCTTCCGATTGTGGGCAGAGAATAAAGATCGACCGCGAATGAGGGTCACTAGTCTTCGAACAGATCTAGATATAAGCCTACGATTACAATATTGATATCGTCTTACCGAAGAAGTGACGAAAGAGAGCGCAATATCGGAATGTTTATTTAGTACAGTTCCAAACGAGACGGTCGGACATCCACTCGTTCGCGGTGGGCTTAAAAAAAGTGAACGAAAATGCTTACCGATTGTCTGCTTGATTACGGTAATGACGTCGTCGCTATCGGTCTATCATTCCACCCGAACTTGAGAATCGGCCAGTCTAGTATCAACCGGACCGTAAATCACCGGAAACTATAGACGACGTTTTTCAATCGCGCACGGATTCAGAAGTAAGGTTGTCCGTTTATAATTAGGCCTATATAATAGTTCTACAGAAATATGATATAGTTGTAAATAATATTTACGAAACATTAATGTACTGTACTGTACATTTTGTGATTTTTACACTGTGTTTTACGTAAGTTGTTACTAGCCAATAACTCGAAAAGTATGCTTCTAATAAAAAAATGCATGAGAATAAATTTTTCTTATTATTTTCCAGCGGACTTTCTACTAATGTAAAAATATAGCTTGGTCCTATCCCTTCTGGGTAGAACGGTCACAAATCAAGCGCAATTCAAATTTCCTCCGGGTGTCGTTAATAAGGATCGAGTTTCGTTTTAGCCACTTATCTGATTCCTGATGAAAGCAAAAAATAGACGATCACCAGCTATAATACACCAGAATTGTTAATTTCCGTTCAAAGGAATCGAGTTACTGAATTAATAAAACGATCTTTTATAATCGAGAGATCAACAGATGGTGGGAAATATGCTTTTGCGAGACATTCTTTCATTATTTACCACTTTCTGATGTTTCACCTTCCTGCTGCAAATTTACATCTTGATTTATTGAGAAAACAAATCAATTTGTAATTCATCGACATTATTTTCTGATAATCTAAATAATACGAATTTATATAAATTAAAATATAGTAATCCCGCAGTTCCTCTTAACTTACGTTAGCATTATCTATATCATAAAACATACTTTTTACATAAAAAATAGTAGGTCGGCATCGGTATTGTAAGTAGTCTTTCCTGTACATAAAAATTATTGTTATTTTCGTTATGTATTATAAACGAAGACGTACTCGTGTACGCGATCATCTTTTTCCTGGTAAGTGGATATCGAGTAATAACCACTACAACTGGAACGTCATAGGATTAAATGGAGTTGTAAGACTAAATTCAAAATATGTTTCTGCCAACCAAATTTGGACCGAGAGTGGATAGACCAAGAGTAAAACCTGTTTGTCAATTAGTCTAGGTTTAATTAGTACAGGGAAAAACAACAGGCTCAGTATCTTATACGGGTCGTCAGAAGAAAAAGTGATGTGGTTAAACGGGAGCCGTTTCTCAGAATACGAGGCAGATAAGAAAACGTTATCGACGAATCGATTATTACGACAAAATATTTATAATCATACAGTCAATATTTTAATCGTTTATATATATATTATATTTTTTTTTAGTCATTTCAACAGATGAGACGGGGAAACATTAACCACGTTCTTCAATTATTATATTGTGCATTTTTCATAATGCATACATAACCTAAATTATGAAAGAAAGCGATGTAGATTTTCATACAGGTAAACATTAATTAATATCAATTAAAAATTATACATGGAAATTGGAATAAATGCACAGTTGATATAGATGTGACATTTTGACAGGAGTTTCAGAGAATTCACTTTTTAACAGCTATTCTCTGGATTTAATTGTCAACTATGTGTAGTATTTATAACTAAAATCGCACTCAATTAAGTACTTGAATCAATGTATTTAATTTACACATCAAAAAATTTGTCTGAATTATTTGTGAATATACAGTGGTACATCAGGATACGAACGTACTGAAGCGCCTTCAAAAAATGTACTATTTTCCTTCAAAATGTACTAGTTCTATGAATACTTTGTTTACGTGCCTATATATATATAGGCACGTAATTTATATACATATATATAGCATATATATAGTTTATTGTCAAATAATTTAATTTTAAATCTTATTTTTGGAATTTGTCGAAATCTATTTAAAATTAAAAATATATCTACACATCTATTATTTATTATAAAATGAGCATTACATTGACAACATTTATTAATAATACTATTGAATTTTACCTTACAAAGTTAATTTTATAACCAATCGTGCTTTAAAAAAATAATTATAAATTTGTTATATTATATTATTTTATTCTTTATTATACTTTAAATTATTGTGATGTTATTGCATCACTTTACGAAGTGGTATATACGTAATTGCATCAGTTTTAGTACCTATTTAATTAATTTCAATCATGACAGCAAAAGATAAGGATGCTTGTTTCTTTTAAACTATTTGACGAAAACGTTACATAAAATTAGGGTTGCATAATCATCCGAAATTATTATTATATTTTTGACTAGAAATTACAGGATTTCTGAAATTTTAGTTTAATTAATGTCATATAAAATTGACTGCTCGTACAAGTTTGCTTAAAACATGCGACTCAAAAAACCCCAAAATGGCAGCTCAAGAAGTAGATTACGCGTGTCTTGACATTCTTATATAGACCTTGGAACAGCCGGAAGCGCGGTCATTTTGGAACCATACGTAACATTAACCCTTATTTCTTTTACTACGATTACTAAAATTGAAGTTCATAATTTAAGAATTAAATTATAGTGGTAGAAAATAATATAAAAGTATTTATATTATTTATACTCGTACAATTTCAAAACTATTTTCTGTAATAATTTGTTTCTGACTTAACGGATGTTTTGATATTATTGATGACAAAAGTTTAAAATCATTGATTTCCTTACCTGTCCGTTATTTTTGTTTGACGGAGTTGAATTGTTTGGACCACGTGGCATGAAAAATTTGGTCAATGTGTTGATGAGAATGCTCAGACAACTGAACGTGTGAAAGAAGACCACTGAGTCAAGACTGTTTACATGTGCAACTATCTATGTTGCTGACATCGACGGACACACACCATTTGTATGTTGTGATTGGATAATTTAAATTAACAAGCAGTGACACTAGTGAGACTTTATTAAACTTATTTTTCCTCATTTTTTCGTTAGGGCGTGAAATATTAAATTGTACTGTAAATGGTACTTGAAATATTATAATGTACTGAAAATGTACTAAAAATCTAAATGTACTTTCAATTTACTGGAAAGGGCAAAATGTACCAGAAAAGTACAAATGTACTAGGAACGGCAACATTGATACGAACGCCCCAGCATACGAAATTTTCAGGATACGACACGAAATTCGAACATACTTTTGCTCCACGATACGAACAAAAACTCACCATACGACGTTACATTAGTTCGCAGCGCCATTTTTCATTCACTTCTGTTCATCGGTCTCAGTCCGCGTGTTTGCGGCGTAGTGGAAGGATCTCGCTCGATAAAGGAAATCTCGAGATATTATCAGAAAGTGACTGATTTTATTAAAAAGAAACATTCCGAAAAGGTTCACACTGGCCGTATTGCCGCTCGGAGTAACGACATTTGCCTAAGTCATTTTCGAAACATTTTAAAATGTAGGCAAAGATAAACCTCTTTGGATAGATATTTTACCAAGCGATCTCTATCCAGTAAAAGTGCTGGTGGAAGTAAAGGAAAGAAAGGAAAAAGTAGTGAATAAAAGTAAAAAAAAAGATAAAAAATTAGTGTTGTTTTATAAGTTATTTTTAAGTTATTGTTACGTTATGTTATATAAGTTAAGTTTTTAGTATCATTTCCCTTCTTTCTCTCTTCTGCCACCAGTTTACACCTCCACCGTAGTCTATCCTCAAAGGTAAAGTGC
Organism: Centruroides sculpturatus; assembly: GCF_000671375.1. NCBI lineage: Eukaryota > Metazoa > Arthropoda > Arachnida > Scorpiones > Buthidae > Centruroides > Centruroides sculpturatus. The sequence continues at coordinate 278,812 of NW_019384792.1, read as the reverse complement.
AAATAAAACTACATTATTATTCTATTATGGTTATTTATATATTTAGAACTACAAAACGCATTTTTCAGTGTTTTCCTTACTATACTTATCAATTTTTTTAATGTACTACTTAGCTTTAATTTGAGTATGTTTTGGTGTTGGAACGAATTATTTGGTTTTACATGTAATCGTATGGGAAAAATTATTTACCTTACGACATTTTCATGATACGATCTCAGTTTCGGAACGAATTAATTTTGTGTCCTGACGTACCACTCTATAATAATCGGTTAAATATCAAGCATTGTTTCATTTACCATCATAAATTTCGATTAAATAATACAGTATATTATTAATGTAATGTAAAAGACAAAAATAATATATGATAATCTTAAATGTGTATAAAATTAACATCTATTATATTTAATTCCATATGATAATAAATTACTTAATTTTACTCTATATTTTTGCAGATATCGAATATGTTTATTGGAATTGCATATCGTTATCTTTCAAAACTATTTCATAAACACGGAATACATGTATCAAAACATACTTCATGGTATTTAATCGTGCCTGTCTTTATGACATTGTTATCAGCCACAGGATTTCAAAAGTTCTCTCACGATCTGGACGAAGAGTCCATAGTCCCAGCCGGAGGAATTATCGACAGGTACAAGTCGCATTTGATGCAATTGTTTCCCATAGATCTCGCGTCAAACTTCGATCCCGCAAGATTATTGCACGTCATTCATTACGGAACCGTTATTGCCGAAGCGACGGACGGAGGCTCCATTCTACGAGACTTCGTCTTTCGTGAAATTGTCACTTTGGATCGAGAAATTCAAAAGTTTTTTGTTGAAAAAGACGAAGGATGGAACTACAAAGACATTTGTGCTAGAAATAATGGAAAGTGCTACGAAAATAAAATTCTTCGTATAAACAATGAACTGGAAGCATTGAAAAACGGAACATTTCGGTTGAAATATCCAATTGGCGATACGAGCAGAAATTACGACGTTTTAACTTTGGGCGGCGTGGAACTGAACGAAGAAGGTTGCGTAATATCTGCCGAGGCTGTTAAATTGTTTTATTTTCTAGACGATTCGAATAAATGGGCGGAAGAAAAAGCAATAATGTGGGAAAATCGATTCGTAGATTTCTTGAATAAAGTGAACTTTTCTCATATCAAAATAAGTAAAGACGTGTCGCTTTCTGTGAACGAATCTAAAAAGCAATTGTTCCTCGCTACACTAAAATATATTCCGAGTTCTGCATTCTTGATGGTTACGTTTACCGTTATTAGTTGTTTATGGCCAGACTTTCTCCGAAGTAAACCGTGGACCGGAATCATGTCGTCGATTGCCACTGGAATGAGTGTAATATCGGGTTTCGGCTTATTACAGTATGCGAGACTTAAGGTGTCTCCGATGGAAATGATGATTCCGTTTCTAATTTTAGGTAAGTCATTTTTAATATAACCATATAAGTATATACAATTTAAAAAATTTTGAATTGCCATGTCAATGAATTTTCTGAAACTGTTAATTACGTAATCAATGCAGTAATCAAATTTGTCTTTTTATAGATAAAATAAATAGAAATATATTAATTTAAATTTTTTACATATATTAAACTTTGATCAATTCACATTGCAATATCACTAAAGAGAATATAACAACGTAATTCTTATTTTTTAAATGTAGGCATATATATATATATATATATAATTACAGTGTACCGATTTGAAATAGTTGAAAGCTTATCACATATACTATACACAATATTTGTTTATTAAACACATTACAGTTATGAATTGCATTTCAAAATTATATCGTATAAATGTTGATTGATTTCTATTTGTATACAGTCGATCCCCCTATAATAGTGTTGATAATTTCGATTTATATGAATTCCATGTTGTATCAGTCAATTAGATTTTACAAACACGTGAGCAGTTCACAGCCCGGCACACGTATTTGTAAAATCTAAGTGACTCGTACAACATGGAATTCATATAAAGTAGAGCGTCGTTTATCCGAATCAATTGAGGACTGGGGTTTTCGGATAACCGATAATTTAAAAAAATATATTAACTTATCCCATGCTGAAATTTTTCTCCATTGCGTGTCGCTTCGCGTTGATTTTTCGTCGATGTTAAGCCTAACGTAAACTTTTTAAAATAATAATCGTGGTTATCGTATTGTTAAAAATTATTTCGATATTTTGTACAAACAAAATAAATATATTCAAAAATATAAAAACAAAAAAAATTATACTTTAGACCTGAATGTGGTATCAAAAACGTTCGATTCGGCACGACATAGTCCTCAGAAAAACACCACACGAAAGTGCCAGTGCTGCCAGCTAAAACACACACACCAACAAAAAAATAATTGGAGTAGCAGCAAAAGATTTCGTGGATATGTATATAATACTTGTAACAATGCGCGAAGAGCGCCCTGTGCATCGGCACCACAAGACCGAAGAGTCGACATCGTGTCGGAGAAGACTGCAATGTCTAATTCGTCAAAACTGACACCACTGTGTCTTCTGGGTAGACACTGAGACCGTTAAGTTCTCCTTTACGCGCAAGCTGTCGTGTCTGTGGGCGGTTGAACTCGAAATGGAGACCAATTGGGCTAAAGAAGTGCATATTACAATTCGATTATAAAAAATGATACTTGTTTATTGATTATATAAAGTAGTTACACATATGCTTTAAGAGAGAGAGAGAGTTTACAAACGTTCGCGCGTGGTATTTGCCTGAATATCGCTCTCTTGATTTGGATCCTTTTTCGGTGGAGACACGTCATTGGTGGATACTTGGGGACATCGGCTATCCGCGGTTAAGATTCTGATTGCTGGCTATTGGAAGAGCATCGGCGGCGAAGTGTATCCGAGTGTACTGTACACACACAACCAACCTTCGATGTAGACCAACTCTTTTGTCAGGCGAACTCTTTTATTTTATTTTGGGTCCTCCCTTTCGCAACTCTTGTCGTGTTTTGGTAAAATCGTCCTTTACGTCCAATAGCGATTTTTGCATTTGATTCTTAGTGACTCATTCGATGTGTCACCCGAAACAAGGAAAGAAGTCCGTGCGAAAGGATATAATCATATCGGTAGGGATTTTTTTTCGGCCCTGACATATTTTATATGTGTGTGTGTGTGCCTGTATAAGTGGGATTAATAATATTAATAAAATGTTGGTGGTTAATGATCGAAAGGTGTGAAGATAAATAGATGTTATGTGTCATATCTGGAGAAAAGTCGAATTTAGCGATGTTACTGGTTATTAGTATTTTCAACTTTTTATAAAATTTCATTTCTACCCTCAAAATTAAGCGTTTTGTCTTTTGTATGAATTAAGTTTTTCATGATAAAGTCTCATAACAGATGGCGCTACACACAATTTATTTATTCTGTACAGTACTATGATTAGACAGCGGATTTTAGGCAAATGCCTATTTTTTAACTTGGCATATACATGGCTAAGATTTTGTATGAACACTTTTCATGAACATTTACACCGAAACGATAGTATTTTATAATGCCTAAAAATGCTTATTTCGATGATGCTGCCTATTTTTGCCTAAAACAAAGTTTAGTCTGTTTTCATATTTTAAAAAAGTTTTTATTTTTTCGTTTCATTTTCCGCAAAGGTTTACTTTAATTCTTAAATTAAACTGCTTAAGTTTCATTTTTTCTTAAAAATGCAATCAAATTCATTATTATTATTATTATTGGATGTATTATCCCGAGCAGAATAAATTAGGATGCAATAATAACGGAAATAAATTAAACCCTTGATGCAATTTTATAGTAATAAAATTAAAACTATATGAAATATTTTAAAATAAATACTTTTATTTAATAAATATAGCGTTAGAGATGCTTTATTTGTCATTTTTAGACAGCGGATTTTGGCAAATGCCTATTTTCCCCTTAGCATATACATGGCTAAGATTTTGTACTAACTACTACAGTGAACATTTCTTCGATATCAAAAATCTTCTGGCCACTTTAGCGGACAATGCAGTTTGTGTAAGTAAAGCCAAGAAAATTTTGAATGACATTTATGTTCGGAACAAGTTGATATAAATAAAGTTCATCGCAGATACTATTACTGCTCTCGAAAGTAGTGGGAAACCTATATATGAACAAAGTAATCTCTTCAACAGAGCAAACCAGTAACTTTGATGCACCAGGCACTGCTGCAAAAACAAAGTGACGAAAGAGTTGAAAAAAGTGCTTCGAAAGAGACTTAGATTAAAGTGCTTGTTTATTGTGGCTGATATTTTGGCAGGAAAAAAAAAGCAAAACTGAAAGTGAATTCCCAGTTCATCTTCTTTCAAGGTTGAAATATTGTCCGTCATCTTCAGTAGATATGAAACACATCTACTGAAAATAACGGATTATATGCTCTTTCTATGCATATAAGTTAATTCTCAGTGACAAACTTTGCAACTTTTCTATTGAAAATTTGGAAAAAGTGCTTGTAATATATTATAAAGCTATGGAAAACAGAGCCAATAAAAAATGTAAAGATAATTCTTTGTCTACTTTGTGTTTGCATCATTCTGAATACGTGCATTTTTGTTTGGAATACATATTTTAAATAAAAAATTCATCGTCCTAATATGCAATTGAACAAATTGCACAATATGCACAAATTGACATGTAACATCAAATAAATTATACAAAGTAGTTTTTGTAAATATTTTTTGAGTAACCGAACTGGATTTAACCAGATTGATGGAACAAGGTAACAATTGGGCATTCTACGAAGGGGAATTTTATAGGAAGTTCATTCCTATTTAGGTGTTACACACGTGCAAAAACCCGGAAAAAATGTGGTCAGACTGTTAATAAGTCACAAATGTTCAGTTTACTGTTGACTAACTTTAAATTATAAAACACATAATTATCAATCTCTGATTCTCTCTAAAAAGCGATAATTCATAGCATAATTAATACTAGGTTGTAATGAAATTTGGACATTTAGATTTTTTCTACAAACGACTAGCAAAAACCTTCAATATGGATATATACTTAGAGTAACCAAATGAACTTTCTTTCACACACTGAATTGGAAATAGACGCACGACCATTGTCTGATAATTTGAAACTTTACAAAGTACACATCAGCTTGCTCTTGCTCTATTACTTCAAATGTGGCCCAAGGTAACGAATATGTCAATTTCATCTGAAAAGCGTTCGTCAAAGCGTTCATTTGTGAACAAAGCGCAAAAGCTGTTGCAAATGTAAAAGTGTCGATAGTACAGAAGAGAGCAATGACCGCTTATATTTGGGATCATCACGATCAACCAACATCACTGTCACGAAAGAACTCTACTGAGAACTGATTCGTTCGAATACCTAGATCAAAGAACTTCGCCCGGAAAGTGACAAACTGCTGATAGTGATACCTACTGCACACAGCAAAGACGACTTTAGAGAAGCTTGCCAGTCTTCATGTGAGGTTCTAACTCCTCCAAGACTTGGCGTACCACCTACTATCTATTTCGCGCCGAAGCGAAATAGATAGTAGGTGGTACGCGAATGATAATAGCTGAAGCTCGAGACTCTCTTCAAAGAAAATCTCCAGTTATTTTATGCTTACTGGAATGAAAGTTTCAAGAAAAGCTGGCCAGATGTAATTGATATTGATGGTGATTACGTACAAGATTTAAGTGTAATCGTTGCTTAATTGTCAACAAAGAATTTTCCCGAAATATCTAAATTTCGCCTTTACAACCTCATAGATTCGAAATTCTTAGAATGTAATACTCTTGAATTAGTGTTTTGGTTAGTTGATTAATTGGTGTTTTATGAAAAAGGTCAGCTAAAGTCACTGCTTCACTTTTAGGACAGAATGAAAATGCAATAAGTTCTTCTATATAAAAACAGCATTCTATGAAAAAATGCTACGAGAGAATATCGTACACACTGCAAGAAATGGTAAGCGTGGTCGCGAGTTGTACTGTATTTTCACGCTTTTACTAATAGATAGCGTTTTTAAAATCTCTATATATACTGCAGTTGTAACTTCTGCCACTGTTTACCACCACGGATCTCAATAGTCTGTGTAACTTAAGCCAAAAGACAAAGACTAGACAAGATACTGCAGTTGCCACATTAACGTTATTTTTGTTTACTGTTGTATGTAGACTTATCCAAATTAAATAATATACTGGTATTAATGTCAATGTGGATCTTTTATCTCGCTGTGAATCGAGAACTCTAGATGAGGTGAAAACGATTTCATCGGCTTGTGCTTGCCAAGCGCCTAGCTGTGGCGTACTCTCATTGGCCGACACGAACGTTTTTAAGTCGTTTCGAGGGGTTACGTACGCTGACGTTCCTTCGTTAGCTCTCTTCGCTTTGTTACGTTTCGTGCCCTTCGCGATAAGTGTAAATCGCGAGGTATGCAATCGCACGCTTATTCGACAGACTGCGGATGCCTCTGTAACTGTGTATTAATGACAATAATAATACAAAATTAAATTAAGAATTTAAGTTCCAATATTCATAATTTTTTCTAGGCACAAGTTCGACTAAAGTGATTCGTATTATTTTTCGAATTTTTCATCTCAGTGCTTGCACTGATTCGCCGATGTAAATAAAATTCATCCGTTACAAACATTTCTATTTCTTGTTTTTTGTACAATATATTACGTGTATGTAACACACAACCTGCCAAAATAAATTACGGTAAGCTCCACACGCAGTGATTACGTTGTGTATCAACGTAAATCAAAAGTGATTTACGTTGTATACACAACGTAATCACTTTTGATGAATTTATAACATACAGTAGAGCGTCGTTTATCCGAAGGAATTCCAGTCGACAAATTTAAATTTTCGCCAGTGCTGTGGCGCTGTAATCTTTGGCTATGTCTTCGGCTACTCGAATATTTCACGTTTTTGATACTAAATTAACTTCTGAAGTATAATTTTTTATTGTTTTTATATTTTTCAATATATTTATTTTGTTTGTACAAAATAAAAAAATAATTTTTAACGATACAATAGTCTTCGTTAGGCTTAACATCGACGAAAATTCAACGCGAAGCGACACGCAACGGAGAAAATTTCAACACGGGATAAATTAATATATTTTTTCGTACATAATCGGTTATCCGAAAAATAAATTATCCGAACAACCCGTCCCCAATTGATTCGGATAAACGACGCTCTACTGTATAAGTTTTGAAATAATTTTAGTAGTTCAATGTTTTTTCCGGTCTAAGACAGACAGAAAACTGGAATACTGGTAGATACTTATGCCAAGTTATGCTGAATTGTTACGTCCAGAAGAGTTTTCCAAATTTCTTCCAGGTTATCTCGTACGTGAATAGCGACCAGTAGCCTATCTGTTGCAAGTCCTCCCGATGGGCGCTCTTTTGGCGACTGGTCAAAGTAATTAATCAAAATTAAAATTTATTTCAAATTTTTTGAGCGAACTATCAGTGGTTTAGCCACTGCCGTGTTTGTGCTTAAATCTCACTCTAGAAAAAATAGGAAGTAACACATTTTCCTGTGTCAAGTCTCTCTTTTTAAGCTTTGCACGTTGATTGGTAAGTATAAAATGAGCATTCCACAAACACAATACACCGAATAAACTTTTTCAGATAACAGTAAACATAACGAATGGAAATGTTACAAACCCAATCACAGTTACTAGATTAATTTTAAATCCAATATGAAACTAGTAAATTGCATTAAAACATAATCTAAACCACTTACTGCTGTCGTAGCAGAAAGCGGTCTACGATCCACAATTTCAAATTTCTTTACAATAAAAAATATATCGTAACAAGATTATATACAATCATTTCTTTGTATAAAGTTCTTTCCAGGTATTGTACGCCATATTCATCAATATTCAGCACATTCAGTATTGATTTTATTTTTATTTCCATATTTCATGCCGACTTCTTTCTAGCCTTTTGTCTCATGTCCTATTTCAGTACTCTTCTTAATTTTCTATTCTGCGTGGTTTGTTGCAGACAAAACAGTTTATTTGACGTTTCGTTGAAATTTGTCGAGAAATACTGTATTTATATTATAAAAGTGATAAAAACTATTTACTAAATATCCTAATGAAGAATGATGTCAATCGTCAAATTTTCATCATTTTTCAAATCTTTTAGTATTGTATGTTTTGTTTCGTTTATAATCGTTAATTATTCATTCACTTATTATTTATAATTAATTTTTAATTTACATAAATGTAGAATATTTAAACTTTTATTTTATGTGCACACATTTTTTATCAAATAAATAATTATATATATAGGCCTACACCACAAAAATTATATTGAAGTTTTTCCTTTATGTTCATGTTATACAATAATGTTATATGATTTGAATATAAAATAATTTTAATTAATAATTCATTACCTTTTAGGTATTGGCATGGACGATACATTTGTCATGTTATCAGCGTGGATGAAAACCGACCCAAAGAAATCTGTGGAAGAAAGAATGGCCGAAACATTCACCGAGTCGGGTGTTTCTATCACAATCACTTCTCTGACTAATGTTGCATCGTTTCTAGTAGGAATATTCATTGCCACTATTCCTTTGTATAAGAAACTTTGCGTATTTATGGCAACGTGTATGATCTTCGACTATATTTATCAAATTACCTTCGTTGCAGCGACTTTAGTTCTATGTGGAAGAGCGGAAGAACAACATTTGCATTCTTTGGTATTTACGAAGCTTCCAGGTAAAATAATTTTTGATGACATTAGTAATATACTATTCTGGCGAAAGTTACACGATCGATAGCGTAAGTTTTATATTATAAGTACAGAATTAATATAAAAGATATTACTACTGTAATTTTTTGAGCGGAGCTCTTTATAAATCAGAAAGTGTTCTGTCTTACATCGGAGTTTATCGCAAACGCACGAACGTTAATCACGATTTTTTGCAAATATATGCATCTTTGTAAGTAAGATGTCGTGACGAAACCAGAATTTTAAATTCCGGCTGCGTCACGACACTTTCTACGGAGTGAAATATTCCAGGTGAAATTTTACCATGTAGTCTATGGGCGATTGATAATTGTAAGTTTAACCTGAAACCGCTGTTAATATTCTGCGAACGTCAAATCTCAGAACTTTTCGTATGTCTTCAAACCTGTTTAAACAATTTTGCCATATAGGATAATCTGAAAAAGATTTCTAATTGGAAAATCCGAATTTCTGCCAATGGGTCATTGATGCCATAAAATAAAATTCGAGATATACAAGTTCCTACACAGTAATCAGTAGTAGATTGAGGTTCGATTGAATGTACCCTATTTTATTAATACAATAGCAAGTACAAGCACACCTGTATTAGGAACAAATAAAGCACTTCTAAAATAACTGGGTTCCGATGCCTGACTTTCTTCGGCCAATAAGACGCGAGATAAACTCCTAGCCAATCAGAGAAAAGTAGCGTTAATTAGAACTAAAAATTACATTGAAAGAGATGTTTCTCAAATGCAATTTATGCTGTTAATACGCAGTCCAACTTATAAATAAGTAAATAACTATTCAGTTCATAATTTGGAATAAAGAAGTATCGGAAAAATAATATTTTCAGATAAACATAGAAAATATATTTAATTTAAACTGAAAAATTAATTTCGTGCTAAACATATTAGAAATAGACAGGTTCAACTGTGCCATTAGTCAGATTTGCAATTATACATATATTTCCTTATGTAATATTTATCGTTATTACGCAGCAAAATATTAATTTATGATTACAGTGGAAATTCGTTAATTCGACACTAAGATGATCAGAACGATGTCGTACTATTAGGTGTTAAGTCCGTGTTATCGAGTAATTTTCAAAATGTAACTGTGCAGTGGCGGCCTTAGGGGGTGGCGAGCAGGGGACTCGCCCGGGGCCTCGCTCTTGGAGGGGCCTCGCGCAACAACCAAGTAGAAAAAAATTGATATTTAAAACTTTTTATTTTATCTTTGGCTATTAGTTATAACAATAAAATAAATTTAATTTATAGTACAGTATATATTAATATTAATAAGTGCCTACTATTTCAATTCACATTCTTTGCACAAAGGACAAGGGCCTCGCAAAGTTCTGCCGCCCAGGGCCTCGCAAAGTTCTGCCGCCCAGGGCCTCGCAAAGATCTGCCACCCATAGCCTCGCAATGGATAAGGCCGCCGCTGTAACTGTGTAATAAACATCATCGGATGACATAGCAGAATTTCGTTAATTCTGCTATGTTATAATATTCGAAATTTAATTATTATCTTTATAGTAACTAATATATGCACTTATAACAAATATAGTAAAACCTGTGTAAACCGAATTTGCAAAATCTGAATATATATTTTTTAATTTGAACAAATTTAATATTTATTTCTTTATGTATTTATTCTTCATCTTTGTACTATACCAGACAAATGCCACATAGTTACGTTCCCAATTACAGTAAAATATTTTTATTGCGTACGTAAGAAACATTTTATTTCGAGATTTAATCCAAACTAATTAATGTTTTACCAGTGCCCGAGTGGAATAAGCTACCGAACAGTGGTAGTCGTTAACGGAGTTGCGATTACGAACAGATGCGAAGTTTTCTGGAGTTTTTTCACGTAACTTATGTAATTTCGACCGTCAGATTATACAGACAGTACCTTGACAGATAACCCAGAAAAGTATTTATTCGAGCGAGTTCGGCCTACACTACACTCCGTTACCTTTCTCTGAAACGAAATATTTACACAAGATCTCTACAATGAAAAGTTTCTAATCCTAAATTTCCAGCATTTTAGAAAAAAACACTCTAGATATTTTTGAATTTTAACAATTTAAACGCATTAACTCGATCGCAATTCTTAACGATATAAAAGAAAACTGGCTTTAGTTACTTTCTACTGCTAAAGCGCGTATGTCTAATTTACCACAAGATGTTAAAAGTTACATTACATCGACACGTCAAGATTTGATTTCGTTACTAAATCTAGCACTTGTAAGCACTAAATATCATTAGCTCTGTCTCCTAGTGTTATTCGTAAAATATGAAATTTCGCTGTTGACCGATTATGAATTTTATCAATTTGTGACGAAACAGCTTCAAATAAATCGTCGATGCTTCTAATATGTTTTAACAAAGACCGTTTTATTCGAGTCGGCGAAAGTGAAACTGACTCTACGATTACGGTCGAGTGTAAAAAATTTCTTAAAAAGATATTTAAGATAAAATATAAGTAGAATTTCATTTTAGAATTTTGTAATTTATCGAAAAAAAGTAATTATATTTTGTAAAATATTACTTACATTACATACTAATTTTAATGTTAATTCTAATGAGAAATTTATGAAGTTTCATTTTATTATATTTAGTCGGTTAATCTTATGAAAATTACTTATATTTTTAATCTTCCTTAATTTCAGAGAATACAAACTGTTTTCAGCGAATACTTTGTTTTGTGCATTCAGAAAATGCGAAGAATGAGGAGGTTCAAAAAAATATTCTTGCATTTACAAAATTAGTAAAGAATTTCAAAGCGCTGATGAAAACCAAGATGACAACAATCATCGTCATATTATTATATTTTACTTATTTGGGAATTTCAATTTGGGGATTAACAAAATATTCGTACGATCAAGAATTAGATATGAATTTAATTCTCGACACATATCGCTATAATTATTACAAAATAAATGAAAAGTATTACAATCAATATAAGTTCAGGTTACAGCTGTTCATCACCCAGGAACTCGATTATTCTAATCGAACGATACAACAAAATGTTGAAAATATGCTACACACTCTCGAATCGGATCCTCTGATCGCTGCATCTTTGACCGAATCCTGGTTAAGAAGTTATTTAAAATTTTTTGACGACAACAGAATTAACTTGTTCCTTACAGGATATAACGTTACAAATTCGGAAGATTTCGTTTTCGTTCTGCATAAATTATTTTTTCGCATCCCAGAAGCGAAAAGATTCAGACAAGACATCGTTTTCGATTCTTCCTCCACCAGAATCATTTCCACTCGTTTCTTTCTTCAAACGAACGTTACAAACAACGGAAGCCATTTCTACAATCAATTCAAACACTTTCAAGAAAAGATGAACGCTTTCCCATTCACCATTGTCCTGTATCATCCATTGTTTTACTATTTCGATATAAATGACGCCATACCTACGACAACAATTCAGACTTTAGGCATTGTGTCGTTCACCGTTTCTGTTATATCTGCCGCGTTGTTACCAAATGTCATTTGCATCGTGTGTGTGTTATTCAGCATAATCTCGGTTGGAGCGGGTGTTATAGGTTTTATGTTCATTTTTAACCTCGGACTTAATCTGACCTCTCTGTCTATTCTTATTATCGTTATTGGATATTCGGTCGATTATGCGGCTCACGTTTCCTGTGCGTACATATCTGCGAAAGAAAGTAGTCCCGACAAACGTTTGGAGAATGCAATAAGCTTGACAGCCATTCCCATTATACAAGGAAGCGTCACTACGATTCTTGCCATTGTAACGGCGTTGAACGTTTCGGAAAAAGAAACGTTGTTAGCGATAAAAGTGATTATTTTAGCCTGCGTAATCGCTGGAATTCACGGACTTACATTTGTTCCAATAATTATTTCGGTAATCGATAGAATTTTTCAAAAATGTCTCTATTTGATATTCAAGTGGAAAAGTTCAGACGATTTCAGTCTTAATCAAACGGAAAATATACAGTCAATCCACAGGAATGGATAGAAGTGCTAACAACTAAATAAATGTTGATAGTTTCCAAGACTTGTAATATATTTTACACTAGACTACGGAATTCGTATTTTAATATGATTTTTTTTTCAGCATTTTTATGTAATATAAGATATTCTGTAAATAATCTCTTCAAGGATATAAATATTAAATAGTATAGTCTGGTATATCTATATTATGAAAGACGAAGACTTTTCCAACAGCTGTTGTAATAAGTTAAAAATAAATATTTACAGTGCTTTTTACTATTTTTATCTCAGTTCTTTTTATATTTTACAGTATTTACACTCACTGTGAGATTATTGGATCATGGGATTAAAGTGTGACTTTTCTATTCTGGGATCCAAAACTTCATTGACAAACACTTTTGTTTTGTCTAAACATATAATTTTCAAAAATATGCAGACTGAAGGCTTTCGGGTTTCTCTAGTTTTACATTTAAAAGTGTCGAACTTGTCTATGTCATCGATAAAGAGAACAACAAAACATCAGACATCCTTCTTAAATAAAATCTGATTCTTTGCAATTTTCGGAATCTCGTCACACCTTACCTCGTCAGTTAATTCCACCTCTTCGGAGTATGTATCTACGAGTGAAATTTTCTAAATAAACCAAAATAAACTAAATAAACAAATCCTCGAATTTGTGATTAATTTTCTTCTAAACGTGCAATCAACGCGGGTCTACGCTTGTGTTAATCAAGATCATACAATAAAACACATATAAATTGACATTTGTTTTCTTTGGTTGAATTCATCACCTCAACTCTGATGTAATAAATTGTAATTATTGTGTCAAATGTAGAATGTCAGATTAATAGGAATAAATTTAATTATTTATAATAAAATTAAAAGTATTATAAACTATATTTTCTTTCTATATTGTCTACTTAATTATTAATAGTACTTATTATACTGGTGTAGTTTGTGATTAGCAACGAGAGGAAATCTTAGGCAAAAGTTGAAACAAAAATATCGTTATATTTATTCAGCTATTATGAAGTAATGTTTGAATTTTTTGAAAATGTTATTGTCTTTTACAGTATATTATGTATCTCAACTAAACATCTGGATTTTTCGAGGCATGTGTTTCTTAATTTGCAACAGAAAACGAATGGATAAATTTAAAAGGAGACTCCGTAAATATGTTAATCTACACGTTACAGTTAATAGATTTGAAATACGGTTTTCAAACATAATCGTCCCTAATAGTTGTTCTGAAACCGAATGTAATTTAAACGGCAACGTCATCGACGATTCGTGTCGTGACGTCTAATGACGCGTGACGATCTAAGCGCCACTGACTTCTGAATCCGTAGTCCCGTCGACGATTGACGGGGCCATCGACTTAGTTTAACATAGGAAGTACGCCATCTGCGTAACGTAATGCAGGGTGTTAATCATCTATACGTTCTCTAATGTGTGGCTGGCTTCTGCCGATTAGCTTATTCGTCAATCGCGTTATCACACGGAAACCGGTGTAATTACGAGTTCGAAATTCTGTTCCCGAACTGATTTGTTCGAAAAGTGAGTCGTTCGAAAACCGATAGCTGACTGTAGTTAGCATTTTCATAGTTAACCCGATTCGACGTCTTCTATTTCAAATATCGCGTTGTCGTTGGTGTTTGCTTCCACGTCGTTTTAGGAATCAAAGTATCTACGACTATTTTCTAGTTAAAACTCATCCTCTTTAATGTCAGTTTTTTCGCTTACCCTTCGCTTGAACTCTCGACTTACGAACTTCATCGCGACTTATTTACGCTTAATATTCTACAATATTTTAAATTTTATTTTAAAAAATGTTTCCGCGAATCTTGAAATAGAAAGTGCTATCCGACCGCAAACAATCAGAAGAGATGGCATTACTTTTCATTGTAAATTACGTTACTTTATACAGTGCTTCAGCATATTTTATTTGTCTATTTAACACCGGGGTTTATTTTGTGCATCACCTTTATTTATTTCCCGGGTGTATTTAAGTCCCAGTGTATAATATGTAATGTACGGTACATATGGATTTACCATATATATATACAGTTTTATTGCTTTTAAACGTCTTGGTTTAATATGTGAACGGGAGATTGCTTTCTTCTAAACAGAGATACAGCTTTCGTCATATTCAATTTTTTGTCGGTAATCTCGCTGTCATATTAAATAAACGTCCAGAATGTGACAATATTTTATCCATCGCAAAATAAAGTTGGTTACACTTCCATCTAATATGTGATCACTTATATTATACTATAATATNGATACAATAGTCTTTGTTATGCTTAACATCGACGAAAATTCAACGCGAAGCGACACGCAACGGAGAAAATTTCAACACGGGATAAATTAATATATTTTTTCGTACATAATCGGTTATCCGAAAAATAAATTATCCGAACAACCCGTCCCCAATTGATTCGGATAAACGACGCTCTACTGTATAAGTTTTGAAATAATTTTAGTAGTTCAATGTTTTTTCCGGTCTAAGACAGACAGAAAACTGGAATACTGGTAGATACTTATGCCAAGTTATGCTGAATTGTTACGTCCAGAAGAGTTTTCCAAATTTCTTCCAGGTTATCTCGTACGTGAATAGCGACCAGTAGCCTATCTGTTGCAAGTCCTCCCGATGGGCGCTCTTTTGGCGACTGGTCAAAGTAATTAATCAAAATTAAAATTTATTTCAAATTTTTTGAGCGAACTATCAGTGGTTTAGCCACTGCCGTGTTTGTGCTTAAATCTCACTCTAGAAAAAATAGGAAGTAACACATTTTCCTGTGTCAAGTCTCTCTTTTTAAGCTTTGCACGTTGATTGGTAAGTATAAAATGAGCATTCCACAAACACAATACACCGAATAAACTTTTTCAGATAACAGTAAACATAACGAATGGAAATGTTACAAACCCAATCACAGTTACTAGATTAATTTTAAATCCAATATGAAACTAGTAAATTGCATTAAAACATAATCTAAACCACTTACTGCTGTCGTAGCAGAAAGCGGTCTACGATCCACAATTTCAAATTTCTTTACAATAAAAAATATATCGTAACAAGATTATATACAATCATTTCTTTGTATAAAGTTCTTTCCAGGTATTGTACGCCATATTCATCAATATTCAGCACATTCAGTATTGATTTTATTTTTATTTCCATATTTCATGCCGACTTCTTTCTAGCCTTTTGTCTCATGTCCTATTTCAGTACTCTTCTTAATTTTCTATTCTGCGTGGTTTGTTGCAGACAAAACAGTTTATTTGACGTTTCGTTGAAATTTGTCGAGAAATACTGTATTTATATTATAAAAGTGATAAAAACTATTTACTAAATATCCTAATGAAGAATGATGTCAATCGTCAAATTTTCATCATTTTTCAAATCTTTTAGTATTTAATGTTTTGTTTCGTTTATAATCGTTAATTATTCATTCACTTATTATTTATAATTAACTTTTTACGTTATATTATAACGTAAAAAGTTAATTATAATAATGTAATTAGACTTAGTATATTTATTATATACTGTATATTTCTTTTTAAATTTTAGTTGTTACGCTTCAATAATATCTTTGGATGAAACTATAGTATATTGGTTCAGATCGAGATGGCAGTTTCAGATCCTGGTATACTGTCATGTAAACCGACGTTGTTTAATGGAATTATACGTGTCTTGAATCACTTATTCCGTAAGTTATTAATCAAATATTTCAGAAAACAAACGCTATGCAATTCTAATTTCACTATCGAAATGTGTGAAGCAGGATCTATCTGACGAAGATAATTTATTCATTATCATACGAAATTAAAAGCGTCATCGTTCGTATTACACACAACTAAGAATTTTTAAATTAAACTTTGCATTTCATAATTGTGATGAATGCACTTCTAATACTTATACAAAAAGGTGAAATATAGGCCTATACTTTTCAAGTTCACTAAGATTTGAGATGGTAAAAAAGTTTCCGTGTCGTTTCTTATTATTATAAACTCGTGTTGATATATGTTATGTTTTTTCCTAATTGTCAAAAAGTTTTCATATTACTATTCTATAATTTCATAAGAATTTTTTTCATAATATTATAAGTTGCACAGAGTATAGATTTTCATATTGAATATTAGCCGTATGTTAAGCAATGTCTTCAGGTTTACGTGCAGGTTATGGGTGTTTAATTAGGGCACGTTGGGACTAATCCATTTTGGCTCAATTAAACGGAATCGACTGTATATGGATTTTTATTAGCAATAACCAATTGGCATTTGTAGATCAGCCATCCTCTATAGCCGCGTGGAATATGGCAAGGCAGATTATGTAAATATTTTTATTTTTGTTCTGTTTTCTCATATTGACTGGCATGCTGCATACAACCTAGGGATGCCGGATAAAGTGCAACTAAAAATGAAAATGAATGGGGCTTAGCAAAACTAGTTTTTAAAATGTTTTGAGTTAAACAATTCGCAAAAGGTTTTAACAGCTGCATCGAAACCCGCCTTTTTAAAATCGCAGTGCTGCTCTGCGTGCGTTATTAAAACACTTTCAGCAGTGATTGCGGCGGAAGCAGCGGCGCCGAATTTAATAACAAGCCGAATATTCTGTGATGATTATAAAATTTATCATCAGGTATCTCATAGCCGTGAGGGTCCTGGAAGACCCAGTGGAGTCTTAATTGTCTGGCTTAGATTATGAACGGTATTTAAGGTTAAACTGATATTTCAGACACGATTTGTATTAATTTTACAATTAGATACTGACAAGTTAACTAATATTCAGTTAATGATGTGATGTATTTTGCCTGATAATAACTATGGCGTGGATTTCAAGAATACTTTATTACTTATAGAAAACTACTCGCTACACGGAACTAACTTGATTTTATGCGCAGATTTTAATAATAGAGGGAAACCATGAAATGATATATTTTTGTGCGGTAAAAACCGGAGTACCGGTTTTAATGAGGTTATACATCTGTCTCAAGAGGGCGCATTATAAACACCAACGCGTTTTTTATTCTACGTCTGTGAAACTGTCAACATTGCATAAAAACTACGATTTTTCTATATTTTGTCTCCTTTCTAACGGCGTAAAATACTCGAGGAGTGCCGAAAGTGCTTTTTAAGTTTATTTTAGTATAATTTGAATAAAAAAAATAAAAACAAACATATTAAATTTCAAAACTTTTCTGTAAATTATCTCAACTTATACATATTAATATCGCTTTGTGTGAAATATGAGAGGAAGATGTTATCTTTGAGGTCCAGGTACAGTACATGGTCTGTGTAGCACACACTGACTAACTACCGCTACTACTAATGTCAATAAGTCGTTAATTGTTTTATTGTCTTGTAAACGAAAACTCTTTTCCTGATTTTAAGTCGGTCAAAATACAATGATATTACTTTATTGTATTCGGAAGAATATTTTAATATTTATTTAAAAGTAATACATTTCTGCGAAATAAGACTTTGAGAGGTAAAACTAACGATTTAAATTTAATGCATGCAGCTTCTTTCTGTAGCATAAAGTAGACGGTAAAACATTTGAAATATCAAATATTTTATTTTACTAATGAGTATTTTAAAAGAAAAATTAGTAAAGACAGAATATCGAATCAAAGCGATCAAAACCTGACACTTTTATTGTCACATTATATAAGAAATCAACTTCGCACATTTTTCCCGTGGAGGCAGCCATCTTGTTACAGTGAGACTAAACAAGCGCTGCGGAAGCAATGAGACCACTACGAAGATCGCTCCGCGCAACGCTTCAAGAAAACGAGTTTAGCAACGCTCTAGACGGTATCGCTTAGTTTAACAACAACCAGATTGATTCAACTATCGAAGATGTACGCCATGTTTCCACCAAAGAGAATATAACCATCTTTTATATCAGATTCCAGAAATTAGGGAAACAGTATTTACAGTATTATGTAAACCTGCAATCTTGTAAAAGAGTAGTTCCATATTATTATTATCATTTTTATCCAACTACCCGAGATTAAAATATTCTTTCTTCTTTCTTTATTTTCTATTCTCGTTATCATTTCATGCAAATTCTTACAAATTGCACTTATTTCCGTGTTTAATTTGCCATTTTTTAACATATATTTTTTCTCTGTTTCAAAAGACAGAGAGGTTAGATTCAAAATGTACTAAAGCAGTACTTATATTCTCAATCCAGGCTTGCATTATATGTAAACGGTCCAAAAGAGTTTGTAGTTTACTATTTGAAGAAACTTATAATTTCAATAAAAGTCTAATTCTTTCTTCGACGTTAATCTCCTTTTCGGCACTTATAAAAGACAAGATCAACTGTTTTATCGACTTTCTCGAGACATTTTCGTCGCTTCCATTTCGTTTACTTACATTTTATGATAATCCGTCTTAAGACAGTAGCAAAAGAGTTTTCTTTTTCTGAGACGGAAACCCTGACATTTTTCAAGAAGCAAACGCAAAACACGCTGGAGTTATTAAGCTTCAACGAGGTCGAACAAAATCCCATACACTAACATTCATGAATCCCTGAAGGTTTTGCATTTATCGACGTTCGAAGGTGCCCCGAGTCTAAAATGTAAAAATCTTGAAGACTTATTTTATTCCCATTGCCGTACTTTCTCTCTGTTATATATAACATTGAGGAAAGTAGAAAGGAACTTTTAAATGTTTTCTTGTAACAGTTATGTATGTATACAGAAAATAAACCATTATTTAACTGATACGTAAAAAAACTTATCATCGAGCATCGAAAAAAGTGCTGAAACAGAGCATTTGTTCAAAGTAACGAAATATTAAAAGCGTAATGCTATTTATTTATAAAAATGGTATTGTGTTATGTATTCTACATCTCACATCACATCTCTATTTTTCAAAATTGAACTATTCATCGAGATAATAATGTCTGTTAACGAAGAAATTCTAGGATCTCAAAACGAACATTACAATTTTGTAATCCCACTATACAATAATCTCTCCGTGACTGTAATTCCTGTAAAATATTAAAAAATTTCAGGAAGTGAAAACAGTAAACGAATCTTTCAAAATCTTCATTTCCGTTTCAGTTTTCGCAATTGTTGTTGAAAATTCTAGAGCCTTAAAAACAATTCCATTTCGTATGTCAATAGTTTTTTATAAAACATCTTAAATTACAATGATAAAAATACTATGGACTAAAGGTAATATTAAAAATGAAGTTAACTATTTAAACTAAAATATTTCTCAATCATAAAACACTAGTATTAACTTAATTGTTATTAATTACACTCATTCTTACAGATCTGTGTCTCGTTCTGCAACATTAAGACTGTAAACTGTTTCCAACCTGCGGGCACCGAGAGGCAATGGTACATTTGGACCGAAAGAATTTGAACTTTTGCACTTCGATTTGAAAAAACGACATTTTTGAAAAATTCTATCAATGATAGAAATAATTATTGGAACAAATGTAAGTCCATGAATTCCAGCGATTACACAAGCTAAAATGACAACATTTATCGTTATCAATATTTCTTTCTCCGAAACGTTTAATGCTGTTATAATGGCAAGAATCGTAGTCACGCTTCCTTGTACGATAGGAATTGCTGTCAAGCTTATTGCATTTTCCAAACGTTTGTCGGGACTACTTTTTTTCGCAGATATGTACGCGCAGGAAACGTGAGCCGCGTAATCGACAGAATATCCGATAACAACAATTAAAATAGCCAAGGAAGTCAGATTAAGTCCCAGATTAAAAATGAACATAAAACCCAAAACACCCGCTCCTACCGAGATTACGCTGAATAACACACAGACGATGCAAATGACATTTGGTAACAACATGGCAGATATAATAGAAACGGTTATCGACACAATGCCTAAAGTCTGAATTGCTGTCGTAGGTATGGCGTCGATAACGTCGAAAAAGTAAAACAATGGATGATACACGACAGTTGTAAATGGAAAAAAATTCAACGTTTCTTGAAGGTGTTTAAATTGCTTGTAGAAATGGCTTCCGTTACTCGTAACGTTCGTTTGAAGGAAGAAACGAGTAGACATGATTTTGGTGAAGGAATCATCGAAAACGATGTCTTGTCTGAATCTTTTCGCTTCTGGAATGCGTAAGAATAATTTATGCAGAACGAAAACGAAATCTTTCGAATTTGTAATGTCATATCCGGTAAGGAACAAGTTAATTCTGTTGTCGTCAAAAAATTTTAAATAACTTTTTAGCCAGGATTCGGTCAAAGATGCAGCGATCAGAGGATCCGATTCGAGAGTCTGTAGCATATTTTCAATATTTTGTTGTATTGTGCGATTTGAATAATCGAGTTCCTGTGTGATGAACAATTGTAACCTGTACTTATATTGATTGTAATACTTTTCATTTGTTCTGTAATAATTATATCGATAAGTACCTCGAATTAAATTCATATCTAATTCTTGATCGTACGAATATTTTGTTAATCCCCAAATTGAAAGTCCCAAATAAGTAAAATATATTAATAAGATAAAGACTGCCGTCATCTTGTTCCTAAATATCCTGTTGAAATTCTTTATAAATTCAGTAAAAGCAATAACGTTTTTATGATCTTTTTCATTCGGCACATCTGAACGCACAAAACAGAAGATTTTTTGACAAAAGTTTTTATTCTCTGAAATTTAAAAAAATTAAAAACGTAAGTATAAAACTATTATAACATCAATCGATTTAATGTACTAAATTTTCAATGTGAAGTTGTAAAGAAAATAAACAATATAAATAATAAACAGTATGATCGCAAACTATTTTCTCAATGGGCGGGGAATTGACTAGACCTTCCCGGAACGAAGAATTGACGTCATAGGCAGTTCACACGTCGAAAAAGTTAAGCTGAAGTTCTAAAATCGTTATTTAGTTAAGGTAAAAAGTTTTAATTGTCTAAATTGAAAAATCTCTACCCTTTTGTTATTTTGTTGTTGTTGTTGTTGTTTTTTGTTTTCTGGAAATGTTGAAATTTTAGAATTACGAGTTTTTCATTCTAAAAGAATATTGTAGGAAATATTTTATTACAGAGACAGGAAATGAGATATGGTTCGGGAAGAACACGCGGGCGATTTGACAACAGAGTACAGTCATACCCCGACTTACGCGAATTCGACTTACGCGGTTATCGCTCGGTCCCACCTATCGCGTAAGTCCGGGCTATGACTGTACTGTACTTCCTAGGACGCAACTGTCTATGGATTCTGGCATACAGCATTATACAAGCGAAAAAATTCAAAATACTTCGCGAGTCCACCAGCTGATCGAACTGGAATTCACTACCCACTACTAGTGTCGAATGGTTTTATCCACTCGATCACTGGTGCAACTTTGATTTATTTAGACGAAATCTGCAAATAAAATGTTTTTTACGTATGCAATTGCGTATGCAAACATGGTTTTACCATAAAAATTAACGCATCTCTGATATTTTCTTTGATAATTTAAAAATTCAAAACAAAAAAAAATTACTAAAACTTGTTCAAACGGAAGGAATATATTTGGTATTGTGTGAATTTAGTTTACTGTACTAGACACTTTAAAAAATGTTTAAATTATTAATACAGAACAGTAGAAATTCAATAATCGGAGCTCCGTAATCCAAAATATTTTACGGAGGAAAGGCTCTGGGAAATTCAGAATCGAACTCAGATGGGTTGAAAAAATTTTTGCCTGGATTTGTTGAACCCCGTTCCACACCTTCCAGCGATCCCATTGTGGGCCGAATTTATTATCGTTATTACTATTTTAAATGTATTCGTTAGAAATATAAATAAACATTGTTATTTTAATCGTATCATGTACCAGTACTGTAAATATGTATTTTATGTTATAAGGATTAATATCGAGTAGTTTTATTTTAAAATTTTACTGGATTTAGTTTCTGATGTATGGCGTTCTCGATACCGGTTATGTATTTGTAATTGCGAAGTGACGTGCATCCAAGGATAAACCGATTCTATAATCTAGCTGGTAATCACTATATTGTATTACTAAAACTTACTGTAGTAATATTATTATATTACTTGATTACTTATAAATCTTACGCTATGGTTTGCATAAATTTAACCGAAATATTGTTAATATCTTGAAAATTACTTTACGTGGAAGCTTCGTAAATACCAACGAATGCAAGTGTTGTTCTTCCGCTCTTCCACATAGAACTAAAGTCGCTGCAACGAACGTAATTTGATAAATGTAGTCGAAGAGCAAACACGTTGTCATGAACACGCAAAGTTCCTTATATACAGGTATAGTGGCAATGAATATTCCTACTAGAAACGATGCAACATTAGTCAGAGAAGTGATTGTGATAGAAACACCCGACTCGGTGAATGTTTCGGTCATTCTTTCTTCCACAGATTTCTTTGGATCGGTTTTCATCCACGCTGATAACATAACAAATGTATCGTCCATACCAATACCTAAAGGGAACGAATGTTTAGTTAGAGTTATATTCAAGTAATATAACATAACTGTATAACATGAACATAAAGGAAAACTTCAATATCATCTTCGTGTTAAATAAGCCCTATACAAGTCGACCGCCCTATAAGATAGAGATACGTTCCATTCTTTAGGAATCCGATTTCTTACGAATCCTTTCAATCACAGCCCGACACGTGTCAAGTTTACGGACTACGGCTGTTTGAAAGGTTTTCTTCCATAAAATTAATCGATTCTAGACTAATCCGACTCAACATTTCCAAAATACGTATATTTTTTTTGGAATAATCCGTATAAACTACGCTATAAACAAAAAAGTGTAGGATTACTTACCGAGTGTCTCCATTCGACATCGTCATTGCTCAACATTGTTTTCGTCGCGCAACAGCTCAGCATACAGCGGCCGATTTCTAATAACTTATTTTTCTGCGAATAGTTCCTTGAACTTCGGAGACATCATTAATATAAATAATTTTAATCGCCGTTGAATAAGAAATGTTTCTTTCACAAGAAATGTATAAAATTACAGTACTGTATTAGACTTACGGTACCTAATTTACATACTGACAGACGATAGTTAGCGTAAAAATCTCCGTAGCGTGGCGCCACGCTAGACGGCGGAAATTATATATTTAATTATAACAAAGTTACAATAAGTTAATATATAATTATATATACAGTACCTAATTTATATATAATTTATATATAATTATATGTACAGTACCTAATTTATATATAATTTATATAATACTGTCCAGACGATAGAAATCTCTCCGTAGCGTGGCGCTACGGACGGCAGGAAAGTAGTTCGGCTGCTCGATGACGTTTGAGGTAATTATAGGGAATTTTTACTGTTTTTTACGGATACCGGTCACAATTTTTTCGTAGTTTTATAGGAATCGTAATTATAGGGACCGTAATTATAGGGTGGTCGACTGTATATATATATATGTATGTATGTATACATATATATGTGTGTGTGTGTGCGTGCGTGTAAGTGGACTAACTGACGATTGAAATAATTCGTTGTTGTTAGGATTGGCAGGAGAACAAATTCCTCAAAATGGAAAATTAAGATTATTGAAATTGGACATGAGATAAAAAGCAAGGGAAAAGTCGGCATGAAATACAAAAGGAAAAAACTATTGAATGTGCGGAATATAGACGAATGTGACGTATCTGGGAAGAATTTTATACAAGCTGGATATCGTATACATTTTTATTGCTATATAGTTTTGATGTAATAAAATTTGGGATTGTGGATTGTAGAGTCTTTCTGTTACGACAGCACTGAAAAGTCGAAATTTTTTGTTACTAAGAGTAGTTCCATAGTAATTTTCTTCCAATCAGTTTCATCAACAAAACGAAACCCTCTTTACGTTCGTAGAGCACTAAGAGGCCAGAAAATATTAATGATATGTGTTTGAAGTCCCTGAGAGGGCTCATATTGTTTTACTAGTTCCACGCATGGGCTCATAAAATTTTACATGTTTTGTGAAGTCTGTACTTGTAACCTAATAGATTTAAAGTGTAATGTGCCAGGATAAGTTTGGAGCTTGGTTAATTTAATGGCCGTAGAAGCTTGACACAGCTACTTCTGTATAGTCCAAAGCTACTAGGAAAAGAGAAGGAGGTTTGAAGAGGCCAGAAATTTTCATAGTAGTTTAAAATTGAGCTAGAAACAGTGATTTGGTTTGTAACATTACATGTTTTCTGTTATTTAAAGGATTTCTTGGGCTGTCGTGTTTGTGGAATGCTAATTTTATACTTAAATACGTCGCAATTTGTGTGATTTAAGTATAAAAGGTACGTCACACAAATTGTGGAGCCTACGGTTCGGCCACTGGTGCATACCGCACACGACACGACACGGTGTTCCAGCAAGACTATTCCCAACCACACTTCTCAAGACGAACTCTGACCGGCCGAAGCAATTTCGCATCCGTCCCTGTCTGGATCTCTTTCCCAACCAACATCCCAACCAACATCTTTCCCAACCAACCCTCGTCCGACGTGACGCGCACGTCTTTGGTATGAGGGATGGGGACCACCGCCTCTACCGTGACGATATGTGCGCCGCAGTGAACTCGGCTTCGCAAGGGATACTTCACGGTAACAATTCGTTAATCGTTTGGTTGATAGTATGCCTGGCAGTGGGAGCCATGTTCGTTACTGATTAAACGGATGTCTGTTGCATATCTTTGTTCTTTTAACTGTTTGCATATCTCCGCAGTGTTGCCGCAATAAAATTTCAAAACGTACTGAAGCGCCTTCAAAAGATGTACTATTTTCCTTCAAAATGTACTAGTTCTATGAATACTTTGTTTACGTGCCTATATATATATAGCCTATATATATAGTTTATATAGTTTATTGTGAAATAATTTAATTTTAAATCTTATTTTTGGAATTTTTTTAAAGCTTTTTAAAATTAAAAATATATCTACACATCTATTACTTATTATAAAATGAGCATTACATTGACAACATTTATTAATAATACTATTGAATTTTACCTTATAAAGTTAATTTTATAACCAATCGTGCTTTAAAAAAATAATTATAAATTTGTTATATTATTTTATTTTTTATTATACTTTAAATTATTGTGATGTTATTGCATCACTTTACGAAGTGGTATATACGTAATTGCATCAGTTTTAGTACCTATTTAATTAATTTCAATCATGACAGCAAAAGATAAGGATGCTTGTTTCTTTTAAACTATTTGATGAAAACGTTACATAAAATTGGGGTTGCATAATCATCCGAAATTATTATTATATTTTTGACTGGAAATTACAGGATTTATGCAATTTTAGTTTAATTAATGTCATATAAAACTGACTGCTCGTACAAGTTTGCTTAAAACATGCAACTCAAAAAACCCCAAAATGGCAGCTCAAGAAGTAGATCACGCGTGTCCTGATCTTCTTATATAGACCTTGGAACAGTCGGAAGCGCGGCCATTTTGGAACCATACGTAACATTAACCCTTATTTCTTTTACTACGATTACTAAAATTGAAGTTCATAATTTAAGAATTAAATTATAGTGGTAGAAAATAATATAAAAGTATTTATATTATTTATACTCGTACAATTTCAAAACTATTTTCTGTAATAATTTGTTTCTGACTTAACGAATATTTTGATATTATTGATGACAAAAGTTTAAAATCATTGATTTCCTTACCTGTCCATTATTTTTGTTTGACGGAGTTGAATTGTTTGGACCACGTGGCATTAAAAATTTTGTCAAGGTCCTGACGAGAATGTGCAGACAACTGAACGTGTGAAAGAAAACCACTGAGTCAAGACCGTTTACACGTGCAACTAAGGCGTTATGTGCAACTATCTATGTTGCTGACGTCAACGGACACACACCATTTGTATGTTGTGATTGGATAATTTAAATTAGCAAGCAGTGACACTAGCGAGACTTTATTAAACTAATTTTTTCTCATTTTTTGTTAGGGCGGTGAAATATTAAATTGTACCGTAAATGGTACTTGAAATATTATAATGTACTGAAAATGTACTAAAAATCTAAATGTACTTTCAATTTACTGGAAAGAGCAAAATGTACCAGAAAAGTACAAATGTACTAGGAACGGCAACACTGGTCACATATAGCAGTCCTGCCATATGCGTGTGGCTATGCGCATTCCTTCGTGGAGTTGCAAAAGTGTTATGTCCTCCTTTGTGCAATTGCACTTTGCATACTGGATTTTGGAAAATGATTACTGATTACCAATCAAACTTTATATTAATTAACGTTTTGATTCAGAATATTTCATTATTTTTATTTTAAAGAATTTATTGGCATTGTCATTATGAAATTCAAAATTATTTGTGTTGTATGTTTTAATTAAAGATTATATGTAAGAAATGATTTTCATATTTGTATTATCAACTACTCTTACGGACAAACGAACTGTTATTTATTATGATTACTTTGAATATCACTTACCTAAAACAAGGAATGGAATTATATTTGTTACAGGAGACACTCCAAGACCCGCATACTGTAATAAGCCGAACCCCGATATTAAACTCATTCCAGTGGCTATCGAAGACACGATTCCGGTCCACGGTTTACTTCGAAGAAAGTCTGGCCATAAACAGCTGACAACGGTAAACGTAAGCATCAAGAAAACAGAACCTGGAATATATTTTAGAATAGAGTTAAATAATTGCTTTTTAGATTCATCTCTAGAAAGCGACACGTCTTTACTTATTTTCACATGAGAAAAGTTCACTTTATTCAAGAAATCTACGAATCGATTTTCCCACATTATTGCTTTTTCTTCCGCCCATTTATTCGAATCGTCTAGAAAATAGAACAATTTAACAGCCTTAGCAGATATTAGGCATCCCTCTTCGTTCAGTTCCACACCGCCCAAAGTTAAAACGTCGTAATTTCTGCTCGTATTGCCAATTGGATATTTCAATCGAAATTTTCCGTTTTTCAATGCTATCAGTTTATTGTCTATACGAAGAATTTTATTTTCGTAGCACTTTCCATTATTTTTAGCACAAATGTCTTTGTAGTTCCATCCGTCGTCTTCATCAACAAAGAAATTTTGAATTTCTCGATCCAAAGTTAGAATTTGCCGAAAGACGAAGTCTCGTAGAATCGAGCCTCCGTCCTTCGCTTCGATAATAACGGTTCCGTAATGAATGGAGTGCAACAATCTTGCGGGGTCGAAGTTTGACGCCAGATCTATGGGAAATAATTGCATCAAACGCGACTTGTACTTGTCGATAATTCCTCCGGCTGGGACTATACAATCTTCGTCCAGATCTTGAAAGAACTTTTGAAATCCTGTGGCTGATAACAATGTCATGAAAATAGGCACGATTATGTACCATGACGTGTGTCTTGATACATTTATCCCGTGTTTACGAAATTTTTTGGATAGAAAGCGGTACGCAATTCCAATAAACATTTTCGATATCTGTAAAAATGTAGAGTAAAATTAAATTATTTATTATTATATGATGTCCTATATGACAGTTGTTAATTATACACATTCAAGATTGTAATGTATTACAGTAGAGCCTCGATTATCCGACCCCCGATTAACCGACACCTCGGATAACCGACCGTCCTAGTCGGCAAATTTCAAATGTCCGCTAGTGATGTGGTGCTACAATATTTGTCTATGTCTTGGCTACTTTAATATTATTTTTACGTGTTTTAGCTGGCAACACTAATTCGACCATGAAAGGGAGCCAGTATTTAAACGAGGCTTAATTTTCTAATTTTTAACGATACAATAGCGACGATTATTATTTTTTAAAATTTTTGTTAGGCTTAACATCGATGAAAATTCAACGCGAAGTAGGTTAATAGCAATATACTAATATACTAATTACATGGGATATAATAATATACTACACTAATAATCGATTTCCTCATACTTTTCGGTTATCCGACTTTTCAATTATCCGACCGACCCCAGCCCCAATTGAGTCGGATAATCGAGGCTCTACTGTATTTTTATTTTTAACGTTAAATTTTTTATATATTAGTTGATTGAAATTTGATTTTAGGAATGAATAAAGCCGAAAACGTTGTTGCTAGACTTTTTCGACATTATTTGTTTTATCCGTAATAATTACTACCATTACTCGTCAGTCTTGAGATTGGTTGTACAGATATAAAGAGGGTGGGACCGTATCGTCCGATTCAATTATCCGATTTTCTTGAAAAATGTAAAAAAAAAATCCCCAAATTCTGAAACTCCCTGGAAAGTTCCAAAAGTTTTCGACAAAAAACACAGCAGTAATTAAGCTTCAAAACGGGTGAAAATACCGTTTCCCATAAACAAATATGAATATATTCAGAAAAAAATAATCTTGTCTGTTTTCATTTTTCTATACTTCAAGATTCCTTAAGTGCAGAAATGTTAAGTTTTGTGGGAAATTTTTTGACTGATACACTCTCTATATCATATAGGCCTAAATGCCGAAAAAGTATAAATTTCGCGTGATATACAACCTATTATTAAACATTCGTCGTCTATTTTTAAAATATAATGAATGTTTATTCTTTTCATATTGCCATTAATTAAAAGTATTTATTTACCATATTTACTCGAGTATAAGACGATCTCGTTTAGAGGACGAGGTGTGACTTTAAAGATCAAAATAATAAAAAATTAGATTTATTAATACAATTCTAATTTTATATCGTTTAATAACAAATAAAATATCAAATGTACGTAAATTTGTCCCGCAAAAATTACTAGCGTTTTAAACTTCAAGAAAAAATCTTGCAAAATTGAAAACAATTTGTTCGCGTCAAGCTGGACAATCGGGGACCTTTTTTGTCAATTGTTAACAGTCGAATTCACTCTTCGTCGATTACACTTATGATTTTCTTCAAATTTCTAAATAATCATCTGTTTTCACGTGGGAATAAATTCAAACTTATGTCGGGCTCCCGAATAATTTTGAAATTGAATTCAAAAGCTTCGCTTTTTCTATTTCTATTCATCTTTATTCCTGACAATACACAAAAACGATTCAAACGATCCAGATAAAATACTTTTGTTTTTAAACGCCAGAAGGTGAGAATCCGGCAAAATATGCGAATACATAGTTTATAAAAATTATACAGAAACGAAAAAAATCCTTCGTTCGCACGTATAGGACGACCTAGGAATTTGAAGCAGTGAAAAATGGATAAAAACTTCGTCTTATATGCGAGTAAATACAGTAATTACTTACTATTTTCTTTTTAAATATAATATTATTTTAACCAATCAGTCAAGAGAATAGCTGTTAGGAGGAGATTCTCCACTGATGATGGCAAAATGTTTCGACCGCATCAATTTTACATTCTGTTTCCTATTTTCATGTATATGTAAAAACCCGGTCTAAATAAAAAAAGCTTTACTTAATTTACTTAATTAATTTTGCTAAAATTTTAATTTTCGACCACTAACAGGAAGGGATTCCATTTCCCCAAGGATTTGCTTCCTTGTCCAGAGATGACACATCTTCTGATTGTGTCACTATTGCTGTTTCGGGAACATAACAATCAAAAGATCGCTATTGGTTTGACTAACCTATATTACCAAATATTGACAGAGAACTATACAGGGGAGGACCCCAAATAATAGGGAATGATTCAGATTCTGTGAAGATATTTATCGTGGTAGTAACCAGATTTAAGTTTGATACCGGCTCGGACGTCGCCCGGGTTAACAAGGTCCACGTTCGTGGGTTAGGCAGAAACTCACGTTCGAAAAATAGACCACAGTCTCCATTGATTACCGGTGATGAAAGCAGTACCGGCCCAAGCATGGCTATTGCAATGTCCTCAACAGATGTGAGGAACCAATCTAGCTTTGATGTTTCTGCGGCAATACATCCACAGACCAAAAAGGCTAGAAAACCATGCCAACGGATGAAATTGACATTAGAAATGAACGAGTTTATCGTCTGTACTTACTACATCATCAGAAGATTCGAAACAAACATGACAGCGTATAGACAACAACTACACCATAGATTCATATAACAATATCCTCATCTCACTGTCGCCGAACAAAGGGTTGTCGATCAAAAAAGAACAATTATACACAACCTTATCCCACAAACAACAGGTTGCTGATCAAATACTGGTACAACAACAGACAGAAACATTTAACATTAATGTACTGTACGTCGCGTAACCTGTCAGGAAAATCTAGCAATAAGCCTAATAATAGCGCACACACAACAACTACCACTAATGACACTACAGACACTTTCTCGTCCATCACTTATAACATAGACATAGATTTAGTTAATACGCTCTCACTTTTATTTCAGGAAAACTCACTAAATATACAGGTACAGCTCATTGCGATTTTTTAGGCTCAGCGTAAATCCAATGCGCAGCTCCCGAAATTAATCACCTGTAATGTCAGGGCGTTTTATCTGTTAACAAAGGCGTTTGAAATAGACTGGCCCGATTTGCGCCATAATAAGGGTGAGGAAATCCACCCTTAATGACAAAAGTTTATTAGCATAATATTATGTATTATAATATTAATATTTATTAATACCAGGAGACCAGTTAATTAAAACTAAAAATAATAAAATAAAAGTCTGGGTTTTGTGCCGAAATTGAAACTGAAACTAAAAATAAATCAAATTTAATTAATTACATACGAAAATTGTTAAACTTGGTCTTCTGTTAGAAAACTACATTAAAAATCATTGATGAAATATTAAGTAAGGATAACTTGATGAAATTTGTATAGCATTTTAGAAACAAATAGGATTCGGGATGGAGCAGATTTGACAGACAGCAAGTTGCGTGCATGCAGCCCGAGAGACGGGCGCCTGAAATGAACCAGTCGGATGCCAGGTTAACAACTAATAACCGTTTTATTTCAAATAAAAAGAATACGTGATATAAACTTCGATATATAATTAGCTGATCTATATAACTTAAATGATCGTGAGAGAGAGAGTTCACGTGAGATTCTCTCGGACCTGTAGTTTGAAGGATCCATTTGTAGACTGATGAAGGAGAGGATTCGGTCTGTCTCTTAGGAAAGTTGAATAAACGAGAAGGTTGTCGCGTTAGAAGAGTTCCCGATAATGTTCCGGGTCAGAGTCGATCGTATATCTGTTTCGGAGGCACATGGTTAACAGTATCGGTCGAAGAATTAGCGACGACTTCCGTTATAGGACAGGGTGGCAACTTTTACTCCTAGAGGAACTGAAGACGACTTCCTGATTCGGCCGTCAATTCCGATATTAAAACGGTAGCGCACGGCCGGGGGTCGAGGTATAACGGGAAAGCGTCGCTTTCGCCGCCGAAAACATACAAAATGAGAAGTTCTAAGAAAGTACAAGATAATCAACAACGGCAGTTGTTGAAATATGCATGACGAAATCGAAAAAAGATTTTCGTCGAATTCCGGATTTTCACAAGAGCATACTCCTCTGCAGAATATCTCAAGGACGTGTAAGTGCTGAGATAAAGACGAACAGTGCAGATAGAGCCAATCCACTAACCGACCGAGATCTTTCGAAGATTTAATGGTTTCCCCAAGGCCAAACTGGAAAGCGAGGCATCACGTTTTGTGTATCCTGTGTTTCAAACTTGTATACTTTGTATAAATTTGTAAATAAAATGTATATACTGACTGTCTTGAGTGTGGAGGTGTGCTTCCAACGAACCTACATCTAGCCCTATCCAAGCCATGTTTAACCTGATAAACAAACTTGAGGAGATGCAGAATGGAGGAGGAAACTCTACTCCTTCCATTTGTAGTTTATCCTACAATAAATGATCCTTTCGCTTTCATTTTGTAATCACTTACATATATCACCTTTACACTCACATCTGTACAAATTT
Source organism: Centruroides sculpturatus (assembly GCF_000671375.1). NCBI lineage: Eukaryota > Metazoa > Arthropoda > Arachnida > Scorpiones > Buthidae > Centruroides > Centruroides sculpturatus. The sequence continues at coordinate 246,278 of NW_019384792.1, read as the reverse complement.
AGTTAGATTTCGACAACTTAGTGCATTAATTTTTATGGCATAGAGTGAATATTGAAACCACCGAAAATAGATCCTTGTCAAACACCACATAAATAAATAAAATCGAGAAATTCGAAATCTCCTATTTTTCTTTTACATTTTTGCAGCAAGAAGTAATTATTGAGCCGATGTAAAATACAGTATTATAAGAAAAATTAGTAGGTATACAAGAATTATGCGACAGACTGGTAAATTCTAGAAATGACCGATCTAAAGAGCGTGATTAAACTTTGAAGATTTTAAACTCTAAATTCCCAAAGTTGAAGATCCTTTAACCATTTAAAATAAAATTAGCGACCTCTTAGATTCGGCCACCGTAACGTGTCGTCGTGAACGACCGAGAAAAAATAAAATGCGCCGACGAGAAAAAGTTAAAACTTTAAAAATAGAAATTTCCCGATTCTCTTATCTAGAGGGAAGTCGGAAAACATTTTGCACTTCTAAAGGACTTTCTAGAAAATACACGAGTACAAAAATGCTCTTAAAATCCCACGTCAAAAATAAATATGATAAAAACACGAGAATAAGAGAACGTTCATTGCTTACGCATCGATTTTTTTTAGAAAACAATTTGCAAATTGTTAGCGAAAGTTATTTTATTGCGAGTTAAACTGAATTCTTGCCGAAATAAGTCAAAATACTATCGAAATGTGTCTAGGAATCGAAATTATTCTAAAAATGTGGCATCCCGATTTCGAGAGAAAGACACTCACCTGTAAGGAAACTTGAAAAACTAAAACATTTTCCTTAAATTATTATAATTGTTGCCCCGTCCTTCAATTCCATCGGAATTAAAGTATTATTGCTGAATGTTTTACGCAGAGGGACGTGTTCGACTGAGCGATAAAATACCGAAAGGTAAGGAAAGTAATAAGAAGAAGGAGAAAGGAAAAGCCTATTACCGAATTAAGCCGAGTGAAATGCAATAAAAATTTATTCGTAGAGGCAAATCGATCGAAACAATAGATGGCTAAACAATAACCATAATTGATACGAAACAAGAAAGCTACCGGTTTGACTGTAATCATTCAATAATAGTCGTTTGCCGTCATTTAATTCTTTTATCATAAATATTGAGATTTTATTGTACTCTTTCGATACAACGAATAATTTCCTTTTTCTTCTTTAGGTAGACGTTGTTAAACAATTGTCTACGCGTCATCAAAATCAAAAACTTCTCTATTCATTAAAGAGAATATAAATGCCTCAGTGTTTATCATTTAAATTAAATATTTGTTAAACTACCGAAGTAGCTACGAACACACCCTTTTTAAAGCTCTCTTTAGAAGGCTCGTAAGAGAGCCTTTTTTCAGGAAATGAACTACGTAAAACGTTACTTATTAATTAATATTTTGGCTGTGTCTTATATAACAAGGGAAAGTATCGGAACTGTGTTAAATTTCGCAATCCGATTTTTTGCAAATTTCACGTCTTCGGATTTCCCTGGACCCAAAACAATTAAAACTACAGGTAAAAATTTGCGTGGACACGTGCGTTTGTGTGTTGGCGTCTATTACGTTTAATATGTGAGGATGGGGTAGAGATTTAGAAACTAAATTTAGCACGGTCATTTGTATGTAACGGGTATCGATGCTATTGATTTCTGGTGGTAAAATTTCGATGGAGTAGAGAAATACATGGATGGGGTCTGAGTTCATAAAAATTTTTTGGCATTTCTAATATTTGAAAAAACTTATCCCTACTTTATAATTAAGCCATTTACCTTTTTATTAAAATTAGTAATATAAAAGTTACTTTTTAAAAATATCTCATTGCTGAATGCCCGACATCCACCTTTAAACTTTGCTGATGTGTGTTAAACAAATATTACACGCATACTTCTGTTTAACTAATCTATGATCATATTCGAACTAATATTATATTAGCCTAATAATTTACTTACAAACGAGAAGTATGATTTTGATTTTGCATAAGTTATTCGTCCAAGCTTGATTGATTAAATGGGCGGATGTCAGCGAGTTATAATCTATTCTTCTGTACATCACAAATTTATGTTTCCTATACGTTACAACTGGTATATAGGAGTTTTATACATGACGTATATTTATTTAGGAAGGTAAAACTCTCTCGGTGAAACTCCAAATAAATTCTACGCTTCGTCAAGAAAATCGAGAGCCCCAGGACGAACACGCACGATATAAAATCTTATGCACTGGTACACGATGACCTATCGACACCTATATTTAACGATGCTCTGCTGTAAGTCGATGTCCCCTCACAATTAAAAACGAAACAATGGACTTTTATAAATGTTTATGACACGTGTTTTAATAATAGCACCGATAGTAAATCTGCCTGTGCAAGGTTATTTGGTGCGCGAGGTGAAGAAAGACGATATACTTTGCACGCTTTTATGAAAACTAATACCAATCAGCGTACAGTATTATTAGTTTGTATTATCGGCGTATTATTAATAATGTAATATTTTCCTCGTAAACCTTGTACAGAAATATAAAAAATATAATAATTCTTACGTATATTTATTCGAGTTGCCTCACTTTTTCGACAAAAAATTTAAATCTGTGTTAGATTAGCGAACAATTTCATTTTAAAAACTTGCAATTGTTAATAACAAGTAAAATCATCAAAATGTATACGAACACACTCGAGATTCGACGCGCGACCCTCCTTTCTCACCACCAAAGTTTAAAACCGTCAATTCTTCTCATATACAAAACTTCACAGATGATCAACAAAAGATATAGGAGTTACTGAGCTTGAAAGGGGGTAAATATTTGATAAAATTGTGTACTCCAAACACTAATATTCACACATACAGAAAAAGTTTCCCTAAATAATTTGTATTTTTCGAATTTTTAATGATCCACGAATCCAAAATAACAACATATTATGGGGAATTTTTGGCCGATCGCCATACTTTCTGTTAGAATACACGGAAGAGTATAGTTTCTCTTAAAGACCTTACATCAAGAACAATTATATAAACAGAAAAAATTTTATTGCGAAGAAGTAAACAGAGTTTACACGAAGTTGTACAAGTCGCGATGACGCCATGAACTGCTCCGTATACACTCATATCCGGAAAAAACTTCATTCGTACAGCACTGATTATTTACGAAATTAAAATAACAGAAAAAATTAATTTAAAAAGTTTCCATCTATTTGTAATTTCTATACAAAATGCATTTTATTTTCCTTACTTTAAACAATTCACAGAACTTTCTTTCCTTTCGGGAAAACGTTTTATTGATATCCGACGTAATGATGATAAATATCGTATTGTTCACTTTCTGCCCCTTTTCCAAACCCCCTACACTCACGATATTTAAGGTTCGTAAATATTAAAACTTTAAAAATTTCTATTACTTTTTATCATATTTATTTATCCGGAAACAGTCTTACAGTTTATTGTGAAAGGCTGTCGACGAGAATTCGCAGTAAATTTGCATTGGGAATTGTCTACTCGTTTTAAATTTCAACGTTACTTTTCCCGATAATTCTGTATTTGAATTTACCGACTGTTATTATCAAAGTTTAACACGTTTAATTTGTATTTATGCGGAATTGGAGAGTGAACTGAAACTGAGAGTCGCGATCTGTACGGTTAAAAAAGTATTTGCGAACGATGCTCGAATCCATAAAATAATGTTATTTGTCGGTAAAAAGAAAAGAACAATGACGCGATTAATCATACATTATATAACAAAATCAAAAGTTTTCGACTTCCTTGTTGCAATTTTCCAAAGTAGAATGAAATGCTTCTCTAGGTCTTATAGCAACAGTTCCCAACCTTTTTCGAGTGGCGACCCCCTTTTTATAAAAGCCAAGTGACCCGCGACCTCGATACAATTGAAAAAGGTATTTTTAATAAGGTAATTAAAAAGACAATGAAATTAGTTTTTTTGTATAATTTTACTTTAAATTATGTTTAATAATTAATTTAATGAGATGGTTGAAATTGCATGTATTATTAACCAGCCTCAAAATTCGCGGGTGAGATTTTGTTAACGCCAACCTCATGTCATTCTCAACATTTAATTTATTCCTCTCAAAACTCTCAACACATGTTTCAACCAACTGTAACAGAATAGCCTACCCAGATTACACTTATTTTATTTTTTTAAAAATATATGAAATTATTCAAACTTCAAGACACCATTAAAAATAAATATTGCATTATAGTGAAAATTTTGTTTTAGTTTACTGCATAAGTTGGCGACTCCACAGAAAACCCGTCGCGACCCATAGGTTGGGAACCCGTGTCCTATAGGTTATAGGAAGATACTGTATAGGATTTTCCATAAACAATTTGCAGAATACGGAAGTGGTGTCGAGGACCGAGATCGTTTTACCAGAGTTTTTACACAAATCTCTCATCGACTACGTAATCGAAACATAAGTTTATAACCTTTCGTTTCTGTTCTATTACACAACTTTTCCAATTATGACGTGTACTTTATTTTATAAAATGGAATTAATTTCTTTTTGTTTTCAAATTATTCCTGATAAATATTCAAGAATTTAGAACTTTTGCTTCGGATTATTCGAACAGTTGCAGAGTTTTCACTCTTCATTACAGTCACTCGTTAATTCGGGTTAATTTTTCCTGTTTTGTCAGAATTATAAAAATATTTTTAAAAGAAAACGAATTTTCTCATATTTATTCTAATAAATTATATCGGGCTGTCTATTGAAGAGAAATAGGCTTTTGTAAACTGAAACAATTGCACATTCCATTCGGCTCTGTCATTTTTAATTTGTGTTAAAATTAACAGTCAGTGTATAGAGTGTTATTGTTGTTTTTCCATAATAATAAAGTAAAAAACGTTATCGGACTAATTCTAGTAATTGTCTCATCTAACATCCAAAAAGAATACAAATAAGAGTTTTTCAATAGTAAACAGTGGAGTTGCGAGCTGAGAGAGTTACGTGCATCGTGCTGTTCACTAGAACAATGGTTCCCAATTAGTGGTACGGGTACCCCTGGGGGTACGCGCGGCAATCTAAAATCGGTCGATTTAAAATTTAAATGCATGAGATGAAGCAATCAAAAAAATAATGGGTGGACCATCAAAAATTCGGCAATTTATAATACGATGTCGAATGTACAAATTCGTTTATTTATAACTAAAAATATTCTCGAAATTTCATCAAAAAATGCATTTGTGACAATACCTAAATGAAATTCTTACGCGAGAAACAAAATAATACATAAACGAGAAAAATAAACACAATTTGTGTTAATTGTACAATTATCATCACTATCGTGTCAGCGAAGCGGCAATAAAATATTTTCTACCATTTTGCACAACATACGTCTGCGAGAGCGGATTTTCGGCCGTGACAAACACGAAAACTAAATATCGTCACCGACTGCATTTGGGACTGTCTGGCCATTTTCAATGGAATTTTATATCCTCCGCAAAAAAACAGCTTGATATCAATCGTTAACATTGCAATTAAACTTTCAATGAGAAATAATTTAGTTTACAATTATCAATATAATATGACGATATTACTTCGTTTACTTCACAAGAAGTATTAAAGTACAATTATAGTATATAGACAGACACCTGCTCAATTAACCAAATTACAATTGAAATAAGAGAGAAAACCCGGGAAAATAGTTCTTGTTTCTTCTTTGTAGTAAAAATTATCCTCTTTTCCTCTATTCCCGTAACATTTCTTTTAATATATGATATGTAGGCTCACTTCCCGTATTCCATTTTTAGTTTTCTTCTAGATCGTTTTAATTATTAATGCCTTTTTTGTTCCGTACAACAATATTTGTTATTCTCATTTCATATACGTTTTTGTCTCTATCGTACTGTGGCCTTACACAGTAAAACACAAAAATACGACACGTACAGTACTTACCTTTAATTACACTAATTAAGTACCCAGAGGTATGGTTTATTTGAAATCCAAAATACATTTGTTCATTAATATTTAAAACTTCAATAATAAAATATATGGGAATAATTTCAAATTGGAATTCCTTTTTTTCTCTCTCTTTTTTAAATAGTTTTATAAACCATTTGTATGTACCCAGAGGTATGGTTTATTTGAAATCCAAAATACATTTGTTCATTAATATTTAAAACTTGAATAATAAAATATATGGGAATAATTTCAAATTGGAATTCCTTTTTTTCTCTCTCTTTTTTAAATAGTTTTATAAACCATTTGTATGTAGAATTGAAAACACTAAAGTTTTTTCTTTTATGGTAAATCTATTGCAGCTCTGTATCCTCCAAGAAAATGACTTGGTTTACAAGAATACACAACTGGTCATAATTATTAAAATTATTAAGCTAAAGAATGAGTTATTGTTCACATAAATATTCTCCTAATAAGGCAACATTATATTAGCATTCTTTATAAATAGTAGCAATACTGATATTGTAAAATGTGTGAGCATTTCTGAAATAAATTTGATTTTTTTACAGCATTTGATGTCAGATCTAGCACAAAACATCGCTAAGTCCATCATAATATCAATTCATACTTAAAAATGACAAGAAATTGCATATCTGGAGATTGGTATCTTTCCACTCTCCAATTATTGCATAAGAAAGATGTTTTATGGAAATCACAGCAAATAATGATATAGAACAGATAAAGAAATATGGCAAAACCCATGTGCATAGGTTTGTAGATAAACAAAAAAAAAATGGAAGACTACAATAAAATAACATTTGACAACAAACACTCGTTCTTGCCTCCACATTTTTTACATGAAAAATAATGTTAACTCTGTTTTATAATAAACATTGAAAAATATAGCATAAAATAACATTTGTTCCTACATATACAAACAACATAAATATATTAAAAATAACCATTACTAAACAATATTAAAATAATACTAAAATCTATAATAGTTTACATTTTCAAGCATAGAAGCCCCCATACAAATCACAACAGTGAATATATGTAGGAACTGACTAAAACATGAATAGAATATTTTTAAAAAGCAACTTTTATTTAAGATTTAAAACAGCAACCAAGCTATGTGCATTTTGGTAATCACTACATTTGTCAAAAATTTGTTTAGTAAGAAGTATATATATATAATTTTTTTTACTTATAAATTTTACATCAAAGAATAAAATCATCTGTACTTTTTTTAATACTTTTAGATATTTTTTATAATAATGTTGAAAAGTCTTTAAAGACTATTTCTAAGTCAAGCCATATTGCGGTATGTTCTCTAATAGGAAAAAGTCTAAACTGGTCATGTGATAATGAATCAAAGAAGTGATATAATCACAGACTAATTAATAACTATATAAAAAAAGGTGCCTTATGCACAAATTTTAAGAATAGATTCTGATAGCCTGAGATGCTAACTGACGACATACTGGACATTCTGAGCCTGGCTTTTCACAGATACGATTGGCACATTCGAGACAAAACATATTGTGACCACAGGGAACGAGTGCTGCCACTACTTCACTTTCGTAGCATACAACACAGTCTCTCTTTATTTTTCTTCCTTCAGTAGGACTGCTTGCGTTGCTATCAGAACTACCACTAGAATTTGTAGGAAAACTATTGATAAGAATTTCATTTGTGCCCACGGATGTTCCATTTGAAAGTGATGGAAAAGAAGATATGCTGCCATTCATTGCATCGGTGTGGATGCGAGAAGCGTCTTCACAACTCTGAATTGTAGCTGGATCACTGCAATGATTCAAGTTACTAAATGTTGTGCTAGTGCTTGTAGAAGCTGCTGTGCTGAATAATGTGTCTGGAGAAGTATCAAATTCTGACCAAGCTGTACTAGAAGATATGGTAACAACAGAGTCATAATTATGAGATTCGTCAGTATCATAAAAACCAAAATTATTTGTAAAACCATTTGCAAATACCGAATGGGAATATATATCTGTTAACTTCACAGATTCATTGGAAGATGGAGGTGTAAAAGAATATAAGTCTGGGAAATGTTCCGAAAGAATATTATTGCTGTCATAGGTAAAACCGGAATTTAATTCTGATACAGAATTAATAAATCCATTTGCCGCATTCATATTTACTGTGAACGAGTAATCGACGTCATTAACACAAATATCCTTTAAGTCTTGTGAATCTAGCATTCCACCTGTAACCATGGCAATGTGAGCTTCAATTTCTTTTCTTGCATTTTCAACATTATCAGGCATCCCTGTAACTTCAAACACAGGTTCTTTGTATCTGCCTGGAGTTACAATGTATGTATTGGTCTGTTGCTGAATCCTTTTGATTGTAGCACCCTTTGGACCCACTACTAAGCCAACCACACGATAAGGAACTCTTACTTGGATCGTTTCTTGACCCGGAAGATTAGAATTGGGCCCAGGAACAAGCGAACCGTTCATATTATTTTTACGTTGCGCTCGAATCTGACTAAAATGCTCAGCAGCCGAAAGAATCTCTTTCTTAGCTGCCGCCACGTCTTCCTTTTTTCCCGTAACGACAAACACCGGTTCTTCACCTCGTACAGGAGTTTTTATGTAAGTATTTGTCTTGGCACGTAAAGCTTTTATTTTGCAACCTTGTCTTCCTACAATCTCGGCCACATGTTCCGAACTGGGTACAGGTACACATTCCGTCGTGTTCTGACTCTTCTTGTTGCGAACTTCGACGTNTGGCACGTAAAGCTTTTATTTTGCAACCTTGTCTTCCTACAATCTCGGCCACATGTTCCGAACTGGGTACAGGTACACATTCCGTCGTGTTCTGACTCTTCTTGTTGCGAACTTCGACGTCGAAGCCATTACCTATTGCGGATATGTCATTATCCGCCGTTAAACCGAGCAGAGACAGTTCTAACGCCAACTGTAAGGCTCTCTGTTCTTCTACACCTCCCCCGTGATGATCCATATCGGTAAACAGACTAGCAGGCATCACAGGACGTAATTATAAAATGAAATTAAAAAACTTTTTAAATGTATAAAAATAAAGACAAATAAATTTTTTTTCTTTTCTTCTTTTCCTTTATAACACCAAACTAATCTACAAACGGGATCCGCAGCCGTGCCGCAAACCAGCACAGCTTCCGCGCCGCACTGCTCCAAAATTATCATCCCTCGGCCCGGGATATACTTGTGTCGTCACAGTGACGACGGATCCTCCGCTCATTGGTCATTTTAACACCGGCCTCGCTTCTATTGGTTATCGGCTCTGATTAGCCGGCGGATGGATTTTAATTGGTTCTTGTTTTTTTTCCTTAGGGTGGAGTTGGCGTTTGCGGAAAAATTGAAATTGATTTGTTAGCGTTCGACTCGAAACGTGGTCGCTTTTTTATCTTATTTTATTTATTTATTACCGTTCTTTCTTTAATTATAAATTAAATAAGTTGCGAATGATTTTTATCTCGGCTCCGTCTCGTTAAGGATGAAAGTTTTTTTTAATTAATTGAACAATTTACCATTTTTTAAAATAATTAGGTGATTTGCGAATAAGAAGGGTTTTTTAAAAGTTGGCCATTAAAGGAAAGAATTTTTTAGTTTTTGTGAGAGAAAATGGATGTTCTGTGTTTACAAGCGTTTAGACACTGAACAGATTTGTTTTAAAACATTAAAATCTTTATGGTACTTTTAAATCGTTAAGATTGCATTTTTAGATAAATTTAATTATAAAACTCGTTCGGTAAATAACAAAATTGTCAGATCGCTGTATAAAATCTAAACAATATGCTGATAAAGTCTTTGTTTTACTTCGAAAAGTTTTCATTTTTAAAATGAGTAAATACGTACTAGAAGATATGGTAACAACAGAGTCATAATTATGNATAATAAGAATTAGAAAAAAAAAACAAAACAGTAAAAAGCACTTTAAATATTTATTTCTAGTTCATTACAACAGCTGTTGAAAATTCTTCAGCTTTCAGAATAAGGGCTGCACTATTTCATATTTATATCGTGGGATAGAATAATTTATAAAATGTATCACAAATATAAAAATACTTTAAAAAGGTTATATTGAAAAACGAATTTCATTGTTAATTTAAATAAAACGTATTACAAGAGTTGCAAACTATTATTAATAATACAATTACTATTACTTCTATCTACTCCTGAGGATTTACTGTATACAGTACTTACCGTATAATTAGGGCTGAAAAAATTTAAACTTTTCCTCTTGGATTTCAAATAGATACATTTTTGAATAATTCTGTCGATCACAGAAATAATTATTGGAACAAATGTAGGTCCACGAATTCCGGCAATTACACGGGCTAAAATAATCACTTTTTTAGCCTTCTTACTATGTACTGTACTTGACATTTACGATGACTTTCCTGGCTGACTTTGTTATATATAACAGAGGGAAAGTACGACGGTTGGTCGAAAGATGATGCGCAGATTTATGGGAACCCGGGGCAAAATGGAGTAGCTAACGAAGATGTTAAAAGTATGTCAACAATAAAAGAAAAATAATAAAAATATTACATTATATCCTTTAGTTATTATATTTGGCACATAATTATTTAAATTAGATTTTTAAAACACCAATAATTTCGTATGAAAAATAAATTATTAAAAAAAAGCTTGCCCACATCTCGTTCCGTCCCGCACTCGGGGCAGAATCAGGTATGATATTAAGGCTCAAATATTAGGAGAAAAATATTAGTTTTGTCGCTTATAAAACTCGCAAACCAGCGCGAAATCGTGATCGTCGCTGTCAAAACCCGCGCAAGACATACGAGCCCATTTTTTTCAGAGACACGCGAACGTTAACCATCAACGACTGTAAGCCTGGGTAAAGTAAAGGCAGGTCGTATTTTCTTTTTTCGACTAATAATCCCCTTGTTCTTCTTTTTTACTAGACTTTGCTTTTTCCTTCCCCTTTACCTTTTTCTTTTACTTTTCCCTTACGAGAAACCGTCCCGTTGTGCCCCAAACCACACGCTTCTAAAAATCGAGTAGAGAAAATGTTTACGATTACTTTTTGCGTTATTTCATTCTAAAAATATAAACAAACAAATCTTTAATAAACTAGATTATATAAATTTGGTTAAATTATAAAATACACTATATACTTTTATTGTTTTAATGCCGATACACTTGTAATTTCATTAAAAAAAATCATGGTTTTCTGACTCGAGCGCTCGTAAATAATCATCAATCTAGTAAAACAATTTCGGATAAGAGGAAAGATTTGAAGGATATAAAAACAATCGCGTATGACCGTTAAACTTCCAAGACGACAGAAAACACTAACAACGGGCTAAATTATGAGCGCGAGTCTTGTGGTTTTATCAACAATCTCCGAGCATAATCGACAATAACGTATATATAGACACATCGAAACGGATCTTTCCCGTGATCCGAGTCGGTCTCGGTTGTCACCTAGAACGAAATGAGAGACCAATCGGAAAGGAGGAATGGGAGGAGGGGCCGATCGGAAATACGGATAGCGGGAGAAAACATATAAAAATCGAAATTCGAGGTCGAAGGACAGTCTTCTCTGGATTAAGTCAAAAGTCGTGACTATTGAGTTGTGCTGTGTTATCGCCTAGAACGCCGCGGCATCATATCATTGGCCATCCGCTTCGCCCAGCGATCCCATCTCGTCCGCCCCGGGCTACCACCAAGTTCGAAGTTCTCCGTTTCTCCGGAGGACTTTAAAGAAGTGGAACTATCAAATATTCGATGTAAGCATAAATGTTACAAAATAAACAACTTTTATTTGGAAAACTCTCGTCATTTCTTGCCTCCTCCGCCACAGCCCACACGCAAACTTATATTAAGTTCATCCTGACGCGCGATTAACCGATCCCACCTAAGAGACGGCAACCTTACACTGGTACCGAGGAGTGGGTTTTCGAGTCCCCTATCTCTACCGGTTCGGTTACCTTACATTAGGTAGGTAAAATTTCCTACCGTAACTCCAGAACAATTCGACGCTTCTCAAAGAAAATCGTGAGCTCCACAGACGAACAAGCACGGCATAAAATCTTATGCCCTAGTACAAAATGAGCTATCCACACTTATCTTTAACGGTACACTGTTGTCAGTGTAGTACTACACTCACAACTAAAAACAGAATAATGAGCTTTTCGTATTATTCTGTTTTATAAATGTTAATGACTTGTGCTTTAACATACGTACGTGGGTAGCCTCTGAGGTAGGACGAAGTCGTTCCTCTTTTTGTCGGCAACAGTTTTGTGAAAAATGCCCACGGGTCAGTGGATGGCTTGTCTACGTTTTTCTATCCCGAACAGTCGGGATTCTTTTGTCAGGTCGAGAGGAGGAAGTGAGAGGAGTCGTCGGTAGGGCGTTGGCGATAATCGAGTAAAAAACACTATTTAACAACAAAAGAAGAATTTATTGGACAACAACTTACATAACATAGCTACGTTGAGATTATATCGAGCTTACAAGCGGAAGTGGATGGGTGAGCGCTGAGAGAAAGTTTACAATATTTGTTATCATACCTCCAGGGTTGTGATTACTGACTGACGTGACAGAGACGGACGTCTTTCTCTACAGACGACAACGTAGGACAGTGACGACGGACCGCAATTGCGAACGACGGGCAGGCGATGACGGACCCCCTTCTTCTGTCGTCACCCCTCTTTTATATCTCCAGTCACGTTATCGTTATCGTTTTTCGCCAATAGCAGATTTTTTTCGGTAAGTTTCCTGAGATTCATTCTCGTGTTCCGGAGAGAAAGGATACGGCTCCGGAGAAGGAAATGTGTTCATCCGTTTGTTATAAGGTTTCGACGAGATTCCGAAAAGGAGAAAAAGGGAGGGTTTCTTTCTAAATAAATTGATTCATTGTTTAATTTTAATGTTGTTTTGTTTAATTTTATTCGTTTCGACCCTCACACATAATGAGTATCACGTTTAATAAATAATAAATGTGATTACACAAATAAATGTCCCTCATTTATTTGGTGAGCAGGTTTAGGAAAAGAGTATACTTTGCACGCTTTTATGAAAACTAATACCACTCGGTGTACAGTATTATTAGTTTGTATTATCGGTGTATTATTAAACTAATAGTATAATATTTTTCTTGCGAATCTTGTGAACGAGTAGAAAACTATAAATAGTATAAAAATTCACTACTTTTCTAATAACGTAGGCCTATATTGCTCATCTGTAAGTAGATTATTCGGCACACAAAAACAGTAACATCCACACATATGAAAATAATGAAAACCCACGATTTTCTTTTTTTACATTTTTTTCCTCCAAGTTTCACGGTCTCGGATACAAAAATATAAAAATCTGGGATCATTTGTTTGACCAACCGTCATACTTTCTTTCTGTTATATGTAACAGAGCCAAAAAAGTAATCGTAAAAGCTTTAAGGACTTATCCGGAGATAACTCGGGCAAGTTCCGTAGCGTTACATAAAACTCGGGCGTTTGGACCCTCTGAAAAAATTTTTTTGTTGTATTTTTGGATGTTTTTTGTCTCCAAATTTTTTAAAAATTTTTACCCGCGCGAAAAAATTTTATCGCGATTTNCACTCAAACAAGAGACGAATCGACGAAATTTGAAAATCGCGTAACTTCGGGTTTGTGTAAGTTGAGGTATTACTGTATTACAAAAAATAGCTATTTTTCTGTATTTATCGAGTCATATTATATCTTAATTAATTAATTAAATTTAATTAATGATTTAAACTTAATACATACCAGCTAATTGCACATCTTTGATATCTGGACTTTCATTACTTGTTAAAGCTGCTAATTTACTAAGCGTAACTTCGGGTTTGTGTAAGTTGAGGTATTACTGTATTACAAAAAATAGCTATTTTTCTGTATTTATCGAGTCATATAATATCTTAATTAATTAATTAATTAAAGTTAAACAAAGAAAAACTGCATTTTTCGAAATTTTACGAAAAAGGATATACACATTTCCTTCTCACGGAGCCGTTTCCTATCTCTCAGGAAACCGAAAAATGATTCGTGAGGAACTTATCCTAAAAATCGGCGATTGGCGAAAGCCAGTAACGTGACGAAAGGTATAAAAGAGGGGCGACGACGAGAAAAAGTGGTCCGTCGTCGCCGTCCGTGAACACGGTCCATTAGCACCGTTCGTGATCGCCGAAACTCCGTGCCGATCCTCATCGCCGCCGTCCGTTCCTCGAGACAATTTGTCTGATCCGGATAGAAAATGGCCGACAACGCCTAACGCCAGCCAACTCGTCCACGCCTTACCTCGCCCCAGGGAGACGTTCCTGACCTTGCCGAAGCGACAACCGATCCTAGGAAACGAGTTCGAATCAACCGGAGGTATGACCAATTATTGTAAACTTTCTCTCGGCGCGGTCACTTCGAATTACGCGCGAATAGTTAATCCCTGTATGTTAGGATAGTATGTTGTCTAAATAAATGTTTGTTTTGTCGTTAAAAGTCGTTTTTACTTGGAATATCGCTCGCACTTTACCGACGACCCCTCTCACCTCCTCCACTCGACCTGACAAAAGAATCCGGACTTTCCGGGATAGAAAAACCCATAAACAAGCCATCCACTGACCAGTGGACAGTTCTCACCAAACTGTTGTCTATCAAAAAGAGGTACGACTTCGTCCTACCTCAGGCTACCCACACTAGTATTCACCCTACTTTAAACCCTTGTCCTCCCGAGACGTCTATGAGAATGTCCCGGGAATTCCAACACCAGCTGTTCTCGAGGTCATCCAGCTGTAAACACAATGACTTATGGGTGCCAGATTTCGCGGAAAGGCGAGACAATGGAAAATAAAGTTTGAAGCTTTTTCTTCAAAATTAACGCATTTCTTTCGTTTTTTTCAGTTTTAATTTATGTTTAATTACATTAATATCAAAAATTGGAAAGTAGCAAGAGAGTTAATAAACGAAGGATATATCGAATCGTCATTAAAAATTTAACAGCAATAAAAAATAGTTGTAGATAAAATCGTCTTTTATCAAGAAAATTACATTTCTCTTAACAAAAGCTTATTGTTAACTGATTTTGTACCTTGCTGAGATGTGCGAGACAACGAAGAGTGTCAGACTTTCATAATTATCAGAAGTTTCGCCATAGATAATCGCGAATTACAGCTTCAATGTTTCTACATAAATTACGTCTATAAATAAAATGTAGTTGCGTTTCTGCAATAAATTAAATAAAAATTTCGTTACTGCAATAAATTAATTCATAAACAAAGGAAATTTTTTTTTTGTTTTGCGTATAATTTTCCTTATGGACTAGTCAAACTGCTTTACCAACCATACGAATTGAAACCAGTATCTAAATTAATTAATTAATTATAGTGATTCTTAAAATGTTCACATAATTCTTGGTGCCTTTATGTCCTTCATATTTGAATTTTGTTTTTTATATCGTCACACAATTTATAAACAATCTCTACGTGGACAATACAAAAAACAAATATGTTCAGATAATTTTGATTTTTTTAATTTTAAACGACAAAATTCCAACGAGTACGCTCATTTTAATATGTATTAAATTTTGCATACTCTAAACATTATTGTACCGGGTTGTGGCATTAAATAATCACTTACGGTTAGCACGGACTATTAGGAT
This sequence comes from Centruroides sculpturatus, assembly GCF_000671375.1. Lineage (NCBI taxonomy): Eukaryota > Metazoa > Arthropoda > Arachnida > Scorpiones > Buthidae > Centruroides > Centruroides sculpturatus. The sequence continues at coordinate 230,733 of NW_019384792.1, read as the reverse complement.
TTTGACGATCGGTAACTTTAACATTTTCTTTCCGTTCAACGATATCATTTTCAAACTTAAATAACTATTTTAAAACGTTTATTCCATCAAAATAGTTTTCGAGTGAAAGCGTAATCATTGTTTCCAGCTACGAGTAGAATTAACTATAAGACGACTTTCATCGTGTGATACGAACTATAAAGCATGGAACGGAGTTGTATAACCGCTGTATAATGGTGTTGTGAAATCTTGTTCGAATTAATGGCAGAATGGATTCTCAGTTACATTACGATGTTTTAAATATGATTTGGTCAGTGCGTTTCAGTTATATAAATTAAAGCCTAAACAAATTATTTTTTAACAGGATAACAATTCTAAACACGTGGCTAAATTTGCTGGAAACGTTGCTTCAGAAGTTGCGTACCGAATTTTTGTGTTTGATCCCTAATTATCATATTCAAATCCGATCGAAAACACTACGTTTTAAACGATTCTCCTAATCCAGCTAGCGGTACTTATGAACTAAGGAAAAGAGCTGAGGAAGTTTGGGGAGAAAAATACCACTAATTGAGTATTTGTCCATTTTCTGTCTCTTAAATTAAGAAACGGAATTACTCTCCGCGCAAAAAACAATAGTTTTTCTGCATAATTTCAGAATAACATTTTGTTTTCTTAAAAAGTGCTTTTATTTAACTAAGATAGCTGCGTGTTGATCGCCATACATTGTTAAATGTATTTAAAAATAAATTGGTATTGCGCGCAAAAATATTTTGATATAAAAATATCTTTACCTGAATATGATTGAGAATAAATTTTGAATTAAATTTCCTTTGATTTGAAATATAATACCTTAATATTATAGCGTCGGCAAAGATTGCTGAGCCGATATCAACTTGTATTTTGTGAGGAGAGAAGACGCTTGGATAAGTGGTCTGTGTCGCTCGTGTTTTTCCAAAAGTGCCTGTTGTCTGTTGTCGGTAGCCGTCGTACGTACACGTAGTTTTCTAACCTGTTTTTTTCCTTACAGTTAAACGTGTTTGTCTCCATTTTACCAGGAAATCCTTTACGGTAGCAGCCCGCAGTCGTTTACAACGTGAAAAATTATACACGAACGAAATTGGCACGGTTCCATTTTCGTGAGCATGCGTCGTTTCTGCATATTGACGGTAATTTTCGCTTCCAGACGGGCATTTTTCAATCGTTTTACGACGTTTTTAATCTGACAATAAACAGGTTCGGGTGCACGCGGTCTTTTGTTGTCAATCGTCGACAAAAAGCAAAATATTTTCAAATGCATGATGAACTCAGGATATTTTTCTTCCAAAATATAAATTAGAAGTTCAGATTATTTACAAAAAATTAATTTAATTTTTGAGTCTATCAATTCATCCTTTTCACGCACCATAGAAGTGCACCTTTTACATTGGTTTGAAGAAATCACTTCATAAAAACAATTAACAATAGGTAAATATTACATTATTAAAAATGATCAGACGTCAGCCTTTCATTTTAGGTTCTGACGCCTATAACATTAAAAATCAAAGTAAATCTTCTCACCCAACTGTGAAGTTTATACACTTTGTACACTTGAACCTGATACAAAGTGGCTACCTGATATAGGCTAAAATGAAAGGCTGACTTCTGATCATTTTTAATAATGTAATATTTACCTATTGTTAATTGTTTTTATGAAGTGATTTCTTCAAACCAATGTAAAAGGTGCACTTCTATGGTGCGTGAAAAGGATGAATTGATAGACTCAAAAATTAAATTAATTTTTTGTAAATAATCTGAACTTCTAATTTATATTTTGGAAGAAAAATATCCTGAGTTCATCATGCATTTGAAAATATTTTGCTTTTTGTCGACGATTGACAACAAAAGACCGCGTGCACCCGAACCTGTTTATTGTCAGATTAAAAACGTTGTAAAACGATTGAAAAATGCCCGTCTGGAAGCGAAAATTACCGTCAATATGCAGAAACGACGCATGCTCACGAAAATGGAACCGTGCCAATTTCGTTCGTGTATAATTTTTCACGTTGTAAACGACTGCGGGCTGCTACCGTAAAGGATTTCCTGGTAAAATGGAGACAAACACGTTTAACTGTAAGGAAAAAAACAGGTTAGAAAACTACGTGTACGTACGACGGCTACCGACAACAGACAACAGGCACTTTTGGAAAAACACGAGCGACACAGACCACTTATCCAAGCGTCTTCTCTCCTCACAAAATACAAGTTGATATCGGCTCAGCAATCTTTGCCGACGCTATAATATTAAGGTATTATATTTCAAATCAAAGGAAATTTAATTCAAAATTTATTCTCAATCATATTCAGGTAAAGATATTTTTATATCAAAATATTTTTGCGCGCAATACCAATTTATTTTTAAATACATTTAACAATGTATGGCGATCAACACGCAGCTATCTTAGTTAAATAAAAGCACTTTTTAAGAAAACAAAATGTTATTCTGAAATTATGCAGAAAAACTATTGTTTTTTGCGCGGAGAGTAATTCCGTTTCTTAATTTAAGAGACAGAAAATGGACAAATACTCAATTAGTGGTATTTTTCTCCCCAAACTTCCTCAGCTCTTTTCCTTAGTTCATAAGTACCGCTAGCTGGATTAGNCGTGTCCTTGAGATTCGGGGGTTTTATAAGATTTTCCCCGAATCTCACCCTTTTGATTGGTCCCTTTCACCCTCTCCCTTACCCCGATTGGTCATTCCTTTGTTTCTAGGCGAAACCCGAGACCGATTCGGGTCGGGAATAGGTCGGAGAGGTGATGACGGTCCTTTAACGTTCGCGCTCGTATTTTACTCCGTTATGTCCCTTTTCTCTGTCATCTTTGAACCCAAACGGTTCACCAGATGTTCTTGTGGCCATCTATCCCCTACCGCGTTCTTACTTAACAGATATCCCTTTTGTTCTTAGACCCCCCTTTCTCCCGCTTGCTTCGACCCGATATTTGTTCGCGCGCATCCGGACAAAGCTCTCCCTCTCTCTCTGTCGACATTCCCCCCTGTTATTTATCGTCGCGTCGCGTTTGTTTTACAATTCGAGAAAGTTTTCGTCTCATCTGGGCTTTGTCACTAACACGTCTCCTTGCCCTGATTCTATCCTCGAAACTTTCTGCCGTTAAAGTTTGTAATTAGTCGAAATTTCTACGCGCTTTTACGACCCTCACACGAGTGAACCTGTAGTCTAGTAAAATTACGGTTTAACCGAGCATTAATTTTAGAGTAGAGAAAAAAAATATTTCTTTCTATTCTATAATTATAGTTTTCATCCTCTTTCCTATCTCGCTTTACTTTTTTCCTTCTCCTCTTCCCTTAATTACCTTTTCTCTACTCTTCTTCATACTCGCGCAATACCAATGAGTAGTCCCGATTCTTCATCCCCTTTATGTTAAATATTCTATAATTATTGCTCGATAAGATTGGGGCTTTTCGTGTTTTTACTGGATTACTCGTATTAGGAATAATGAGAACGCAGAAACACAGAAATTATAAAATTTCTGCGTTACCAAAATATCAGGGGTACTTGAGAAACAACCAATGGGAAAATGGGGTACATCAACAAAAAAGGTTGAGAACAACTGGTGTACGACGTAGGAATGCATGGTCGAAGTCTCGGCCTGGCGCCAATTCACGACGGAATAAAATACCGGAATAAAAGAATGAAGATCCCCGTTGTTGTCCAATTCGCTTAACGTCTTCGTTGTAAGAATTAAACTCGATCGTTAAGTGAGGACTGTCTCTATACGTAAGCGTATACAACTTAATATTGTTACTATTTTATAACAGTTTTTTATTAAACCCGTAAACTTGGAAATATAATACGTCGAAATTCACAGTTAACATAACTGTTATTAAATATTTCAATGCTAATTCTCATATTTTTCTATTACAGAGTAACAATTTGTCGTGTCCTTGTTAATTTCAGATGTTCCTATTTAACGAATTCCCCTACATTACTAGGCGATACGTTTTTGATAATTAGGGGGATTATTACGTTTAAACGGAATTAAGTTTTCACACAGCAATTTCGTAATGTAGTGTTCCGCGGATTAAAGGATAATTACTGCTTTATACGTGAGGCTAAAAGCTAAATACGGGTTTTCCGTTCAACGTTTAAAGCGAGAATGATTACATTGGCCAGAAAAACCTTTTATATCATTAATCATTATAAAATGGCAAATAGCTTAATTTTGAAATGAAGAATCGGTTGAAAAAAATTGCAACGACTAGAATCATCGTTAAGTCCGACACACTCGAGATACGACGCGTAACCCTTCTCTATTTATCCGACTTTTGGACTTCTAACACCAGAATTTAAAAGCGTCCATCCTCCTAAATCGCAAACCTCGCCGCAAAACTTCAAAAATGTTCGACGAACGAGTCATTAGGCTCGAACGATGGCGATAAAATCGCATCCCGTACGCACATACTTTGTAATGTTTATAATTTTTATAGAAATACTCTTAACTTTCCTTATTCTACACAATCCAGACGACTTTCCTTTCAGAAAAACGTATTCGATATAATGATTATAAATATTGTACTGTACATCGTTGTCCTTTTCTATCATTTTTCGTGGAAAACACAGTCTTACATTTCAACATAAAAGATGCGTGAGTGGCTGTGGACGAGAATTCGTAGTTAATTTGCATAGAGAATTGTCTACTCGTTTTATATTTTAACGTTCCTTCTCCCGATAATTCTGTACTCGAATTTAGTGATTGTTATCTATACTAATATTATAAAGAGGTAATGTTTGTAAGTATGTATGTGTGTATGTATGTAAGTTTGTATACAGCAGGTAATCTCCGAAACTACTCATCCGATTAAAAACTTCTTTCACCAATATTTAGAATGGAACCTCAGGGTGGGCGTAGGCTGTATATTATTCCGTTAAACATTCATATAAATTAAAAGATATAATCTAGGTTAAGGCTTTTATGTTCAACAGATGGCGCTACGAGTACGACGCCCTAAGTTTGCTTTTCTGCGAGGCATTACGCTTTTCTGTGAAAATGAACTAAAGCGGATCATCTTCTATCTATTTATATAAATAAAAATGTAATGTTCGTTTGTTCCTACCGATTCCTTTGAAATTTTGACACAACGCTGCATTCGAATACGGACATGTTTTTATATAATATACGTGTCGAAATTCCCCCCACTGAAGGGAGATGGTTAAGATTAAGGCTTACCGTAAAGAACTCTGCTTCTATTTATACTATTTTAGACGCGGTTTTTTGCGTTTTAATAGGGTACGTCAACAGAATGTACACTAAGAAGAAATTTTTCGAAAAATTCCCCCCCACGGGGAAGTGTTATAAATTTATAATAGATACATCTTGAGCCGCAACAACGCGTGGCGCGGTCTGCTAGTCAAAATTAAAACACTACATTCGTCTATACGCAGATTTTCAGGGTCGAAATAAAAGTCATTCACTTGCCGGCATATTGTAATCAATTTACTGCAATGATTATCGACGTAAATTTATTCTCGTAGACGCGCATTGTTTGTGCGAGATTGTTATTCGAAACAGCAAAAAGGAAAAGAATAATAAACCCATTTCACGAATGATAAGCGATTTTTCTGCCCCTTCTTCGGGCGCCCTTAGTCATAATTTATCCTTGGAAGGAGAGTTAAAATTTTTAATTAATTATTTCAATTAATATAAATTTAATCGTTTTCACGATAACTGCTATTTTTATCTACGTATGGTAGTACGGTAATTTGCTTTGATAAGATAGAACTATATCTGTAGTCTCTTACAAAAACTGATAAATTAATGCTACACTTCACCTTCAATACAAACAACTATACATTTTCGAATATTTTCGAAAAGTTATAAATAACCCTTAACGGATTTAAATTTATTCTTAAGATATATTTAGGATTTATCGTGTCAAAGACGTGTATTTTCACGCGTTTTACAAGGCAACTCGCTAATAAGACGAAGTGACTAGTATAACAGTCCATGATTATCAGTAACAAGGCTTTCAATAATATATTTGATACGTTTAACTTTACAGTATTTGTCTGTTACTAAATACTTTTTATGAAATTGAATATTGTTATTGGTTGCGATAATTATCGCACATATTTTTAACTTTAAATAAATGAAATTTTACAGCAATAGAACAGGCGTGTTTCTTGTCCATCCGCGTAAATTACAAACGATGCTCTTGATATAAATAAAAAACCCAGCTCTTGATATAAATAAAAATCGTTTGCATCACTTTCCTGGAAAATTTTAGTTACGTGTTGCGCCATCTATTATGACATTTTGTTTAAAAAATTTTATATTCGTCTATTAATTATTATAAAATGGTAAAAATCTTAATCTTGAATGTAACTATGAATTTATTTAAAAAATTTTAAATGCTAGTAACGAGTAAAATCGTTAAATCCGACTCCACTCGAAATACCACACGCAGTTCTCTATCTATTCGCCCCTCGATCCTTAACCTCCAAAATTTAACAGCACCAAATTCCTCTAATTCGTAAACCTCCTTGCATAATTTCAGAAATTTTCGATGAAAGTTACATAAGTTATTAAGGTACAAATCGGGTGAACAAATTCGCTCCTTTCCTCTGCACACCTACACAAAGACAAACATAAACATTCATACATACAGAAAAACGTGCAAAATTTTTCTGCACTTCTCGAGGTTTCAATGTCCTTCGAGTCCAAGAATGTTAAACTCTTTGGGGGTCGTTTTTTGATTGATGGTCTCTTACATAACTATAGGCTATATTTCTAGTACAGTATATGCAAACGAAAACAAGTATTTTTCGTTTAAAACCTGTTCCCAGCTTCTGACATAATAGTGTGTTTGGCAGAAGAAATGGATGTGAAGACACACTCTTTTCTTTTCTCTTACAAGCAAAAAATTTTTAATATTAAATTTTTAACAGTGAAAGAGAAACGAATTTTAATATTACTTGGGATATTCCAATTGTTGGATAAGTTTTATAGTTTTTAATTAAATGATTGATGATTTTAACTGGTTGTTTGTGATATTCTAACATCGAAAAAACCCGTTTAAGTTAAACTGTTGATAACTACATTAGTTGGAGTAAACGTCATTTTTTTTCGTAATTAACTAGTCGGTGGCGATTTAAACACCGATTGGCTTTTATCTACATGGACTTAGTCTGTTTCAACGAATAAGAGATTTGTTACCACTCTGTATTGTTAAATTTACTCACAAAACTCTTCCTTCCCTTGTTAATTAAGTCTATGGGAGACCTTTCTTCCGTTCATTGGACAACAAAATCCTCGTTTGCACTCCTGTTGAGCTCTAATTGGTATATTATAGCTAAACGATTATCCTTTAACAAATATGAATCGACTCGGGTTTGTGGGGTGAGAAATTTTTGGAAAAGCCAAGTTTTCTGGGAGCTACGAACGTATGCAAACGATCATAAATCATTAGTCTCATTAATTATTAGCGTAAATTTTATAAAATCATGGGTATATTTATCCTATTTAACGAATAAGCGTGTTTTTAGGACCAGTTAGTTGTAAATATTTCTAAAAAATGAAGTACTTTCGGTGATTGCATTACTTTTGTAATAAGTAAAAAAATACGAATATAATCGTTCATACAATAGTCGAATAGTCGGTTATTACAGTATACTTCTATTATATTAGTGTAAATAACATATTAGAATCAAATATGAATAATCGATAAAATAAAACGTCGTAACCTAGTCTTTTAAAAAGTGACTCCCTCTCACCGGAAACAGTCTTGATTTACATTTTGATTCCCAACGTGATCTGCGTTATAAACTATAAGACGTATTATCGTTAATTAAATTACTTACCTCAAAATATTTCGATTAAAACCGAGATCCAAATGGATTGCAGAAGAACAAACATCTGTAAAAATCACACGACGTGTCACAACGGTAAAACGAGTCAAAATGGTTGACTTTACCTCTTGCATTCTGAATGTTGTAATGAAATAGCTACTAGATATGGCTACTTACTACTTCTCAATATATTATTTTTCAAATAACGAGCTTGTCCCGAAGTACAAGGTGTCCCAATGTACAAGGATCTTCCCTAAATATATAGGCTACGTATTTATTCGTTTTGACTATGACATTAACAGAGAAAAGATATATTACATGTAAGATAAATGAATCAATACTTTGTACTGTACGCTTATTAAATGTATTTACGGTGTGGTTTTATCATATATATTAAACATATTTACAGTATATTTAACGTATCATTAATATCTATCTCTCGTATTGTCGAATTTACAATTTTATTCGACTAAGTTTCTGGTTTTAGGAGAATATCGTTGACTTTCTTATCTTTGTCTTGTTTTTCTCTTTCACATACTCTTTGACATAATGAGTTTAAAAGAGACATGATGACGGGAACAAATAATATTCCGTGCAACAGCGATATTACACAAGAAATACATATGATAATTACCGATTGTCTCGATTCTAATACAGGTAAAAATATATTAAATATTACGGCTAAAACAGTTGTTAGGCAACCTTGAATGATCGGTATTCCCGTCATGGATATAGCTCTAATTAAACGAAGATTAGGATCGGTGTCGCGAGAAGACACGTAAGCGCACGCGACGTGCGCCGCATAATCTACAGAAAATCCAATAACAACAATGAACATTGTAATAGAGTTTAAACCCAGATGAATGTTGCAGAATGACATGAAACCTAAAACACCTATTCCTACCGAAAGAACGTTAAATAACACACACACTATAGAAGTGACGTTTGGCAACAAAATGGCGCATATGAGAAACACCGTCAACGAAACAATAGACATTGTTTGAGTAGCCGTGGCAGGAATCGCATCGACGAGATCGAAATAAAAAAATAACGGATGGTATATAATTGCGTCGAAGGGTGCTTGGTCTACTTTCTTCCTTAATTGGACCAACTGACGGTAGAAACGGTTTTCATCCGCGGAGATGTTCGTTTGAAGCAGGAATCGAGAACTAATTACATTTGTATTGTTTTCTTCGAAAGAAATGTCGATTTTAAATCTTTTCGCCCGAGGAATACGAAGAAAATGATTCTGCAGAACGAATAAAAAGTCTTTAGTATTTGTCAAATTATACGAAGAAATCAACGACGCTGTTCTGTTATCCGAAACAAAACGGAGGTAACTCCTCAACCAGGATTCCGTCATTAGCGATCCCCCAATCAGAGGATCGGATTCCAACGTTTGCATCGTTTCTTCGACTTTCTGTTGGACCAGAGGATCGGCGTAATCCAGCTTTTCTAGAATGATAAACTGTAACCTGTATTGATATTGATAATAATATTGTTTCTGTAACATCACCAATTCATCACCTATTAGATTTAATTTGACTCTCTTTACTATAATAAATATGAAATAAAACACTGATAAGATTGTTGCTAAACACTTATCAAATTACTTTTCTAAATATATATTCGCTCTCGTTTTAAATGTAATTGCATACAAAATTAAGCATTTCAGTGAGAAATATCGACCGAAAACCGCAAAACCACATTTATCGATGGCTCGACATTTCCAATGGAATTAAAATAATCTAAAATTAGAATTAGAATAGTTTTTCTCGAGAAAACCTGTAAAATAATTTTTTACTTAATGAAATGTGTAAGAGGCCAATAGGGGGAGAGAAGAATTCTACCCACCCCAGTCAAAGTGAACGAACGGTATGGGAGAGTACGTATGGTGGTAGACACCGAAATCAGTCTACTTGGAACTTTATAAATGGCAGTAATGACGAAAATTTTCTTTACGTCCTACCCCATCCGAGATATGATCCGTAAACCCTGTATCTCCCTTCCCCTCGAGTTCTACGCTGGAAAATTTAATAATAATAATAATATTTAACGCTCCTCACATAAAAAGTTTTGTTCCAAATATCGTTTTGTAACGTTTATCCAGTCCTGAGACATTAAATAAAAGAGACGCCAATACACACACGCGAATGCGTGCACACACAAACTCGTTTATTTAAATAATAATAATTAGTCAATAACACGTATAATTTCTTGGCTGTTATATAAAACAGAAGGAAAGTATGGTCACGTGTCAAAAAAAGAACCTCAAGGTTTTATGTTTGTGGACTCGAGTGCCTCGAAACGTCGAGAAACGCAAAAAAGTTGAGTTTTTTCCTGTACGAGTAGATGTTAGTGTGTGGTGGGCATGAATTTTTTCACCCTCTTTGAAGCGTAATAATTTCTCAGCCTTTTGTCGATAATTTCTGAAATTTTGCAGGGAGGTTTGCGTATTAAGGGGATGGATGTATCTATTAATTTTTTATGATTAAAGGTTGACTTAATAGAGGCGAAGCGTTAGCGGAAGCCTCTTCTATGTGACTTACAGAATTGTGTTCGTTCTCAAAATCTGTTCAATCGATTCTGATTGAACTTTGCCATTTTCCGTTAATTGCCACGAGGAATCTGAAAAATACAATAAAAATGGAGGTCCGTGACTTTGTTTTCGAGATATGCGGTCGTACTATAAGCACTCGCGACCAAGGAATATTGCATCAATCGCGCGACGTTCCACGATGGTTAGCACGCCTTCAATGGGCTTATAGGACCGAGTTCGTTCCGAAACTTTAATGGGTCGCTTTGATAAAACTTTGCAATTTTTCATTAGTTGCGACCGAAGGAGCATTTAAATGTAAAAAATAGGAGTCCAGGACTTTGTTTACGATTTACAAAGGTACGAAAGTGACAATGTCCGTGCTCTCTGACGCGACCGACAATTCGCGCGAGACTTGACTTCGTCCACCAACGTAACTCACCATTTATCGAAAACAATCATGAAAAACTGGTTTTTGGCTGGTCGGACTATACTCGTAGAAGCAATCCGCTTTCCACGAATGTCACTCCATCGAATATGGCCTTCGTCTTCCAAATCCTCTTCGGTCATTTCACCGTTTTCTGGGGGTGAAACGTATACGGCTGTTTCTTTCTTTGTTTCCGTGGCTATCATTTGATTGTTGTCGGAGTCTGATTCTCGAGTCCTTTCTAAATCTAAAATTTCATCTAATTTCGACTCACTACAAACTGTACAAATAAAATAAATTAAATTGTAAGAAAAGTATATCGATATAGGAAATAAAGTCGCTATAAGTTACGTCCTTCCGGGATCCGCTTAAACGCAATACAATACGTGTAGAGGATGTTACTGTTACGCCACCGCTACACATTTTTTTCACTTGTTCGAAACAATCAAAATCATTTCGAATAAAAAGTTTAAAACCCGGACTCGATTATTAATTAATTTACAACGGCCATTGGTATTTAGTTTTTACAACTAAGCCATACCTTTTTGTGGACGATGCCGTGACGACGCGTGGCAATAAACGACAAACTACAACCAGAGCTGGAAACTTTTTATTACGTTGAAAAAATATGTGCTAGCTGCACCTAATCTTCGGACGACCCTCGTTTCAAATGAAGATAGACAATCGTGAGACGTTCGATTTTAAACAAATGGCAACAAATTTTCTCTTCGGTTTACGTAACGGAAGGCGTATATCGATAAAAACTGGCTTTTCTCTAGGCAATGAAGACGAAGATACGCGCGACTTGCCCTTTAAATAACTTCCTTAACAATTAGGCAAACGGCTTTGCGAGTAATGCAAAGAATGTATTACACTTTCGTAAAGTGAATTGGTGGGTGGAAGTGAACGTCACTTTGATTGACGAAGGGGAAATAAATATAACAGTAATTCACCAACAAAAAACGACTGAGTGGCAGGATTTTTATTTTTCAAGGTCGGGCGTTAAACAATGAAGTTGATATTCGACTCGATTGAAGTAATTAAATTGTTTCGTAATTTCCGAAGGGCATGAAATAAATTTGTAGTATTTAAACCCCGTTTAGAAAATATATAAATGTATGACCCTTTGTGTCTGCATGCTTGCGTGTCTGTATGTGTATTGCGTCTCTTTTATTTAATGTCTCAGGATGAGGTAAACATTANAGTTGATATTCGACTCGATTGAAGTAATTTAATTGTTTCGTAATTTCCGAAGGGCATGAAATAATTTTGTAGTATTTAAACCCCGTTTAGAAAATATATTTTTAAAATGTTCTCTAGAGTGTCCTTTCATTAAAACTACAAATTACGCACAATTATTCTCTCGATTAATTTCAAACTCCGGAATACAATAAGGTAAAAAACTAGGGAATTTCCTGGATATAATTTATGTAGATGTATGCCCCTTTGTGTCTGCATGCTTGCGTGTCTGTATGTGTATTGCGTCTCTTTTATTTAATGTATCAAGATGAAGTAAGCATTACAAAACAAAATTTGAAACTTTAATTTGAAACTGTAAGGAGCATTANTACTTTTTTTAGTCAGCACTGTAAACATTATTGGATTATAAACTTACATTATCTGGTACCACAAAATATTAAAAAATATATATATTAATACTTACCAATATTTTTAAATTTATTGAAATGCAAACCTTTAAATATCTCGCAATAACAAAAATTGAACTTGCCCCATTTTCAAACTAAACGGCTTAATTAAAGGTTAAAATAATACTTTAAAGGGGGGCCCGGTTCGTCCCTCACACAATTAATTAAGAGAACAGCGAGCATTCAAGTATTAATTTTCATAAATTCTTTTCACTTTACCTGAAGTAAAACTGGCAAAAATGGTCACTTGATTTTAGTAAGGTAGTCGAAAATAAACGGAAGCTCAGATTTGAAGTACGAAGGGAGCATATTGACGTCATAGTATTACGTCCATCTCCCCTTATCGAGTTACACCCATCGCCTGTATTCCAGCCTTTCGGTATCGTCTTTTACCTTTATTTTCTACCCCGCTAAACACCGAAGTGTGTCCAAACTAAAGAAGTGAACTTCGTCTAACACAAAGCCCACGAAAGTAAACCATTTTTTCGTTTTTGTAATAATTTATAATACGGTATAAAAGTTATGTTTTAATAACTTCTCATAAAAGATAGATTGGCACGAAATTTTAACTCTGAGCTAGTGCCGTAGTCTTTTTTAAAGTTCTGTATGGTTTTCGAATGAATATTTTTTATCATAATTCGAGAAAATTACTTCTTTCAAGCTATTCTTATTATTTAGATTTTATATCCAGGTATAATTGATAATTATCGGATCTCCTAATGGACCTTTGCCCTTATTCTGTTGTTCGAGTGTCGGAAATGTGGAGCAAGGCCCTTACCAGGTTATTTTACATATACGACAATTAATTAACCTTGAAAGCGTGTCGCTGCGCCCAGTGATTTTTAATTTCTAGAAAAGCAATTCGAGTGAAGTATCCTTATTAGTGTATATGTATATATATTTGAGGCATTACGCTTTTCA